>NW_028248019.1:0-82951 GCF_964263255.1 Lissotriton vulgaris
TAACTATCTACTGGTGATTGCCAGTATATTATATATATATATATATATATATATATATATATATATATATATATATATATATATATATATATATATATATATATATATATATATATATATTCAATGAAAAAACCATTGGTTTTAGGCCATATATAGTTAGGGATTTGCATTTACAAAACCTTATTTTACTCGCATAAAACCATTGAAATTCCATATATAGTTAGATGCGCTAACTATATATCGCGCACCCGCAATCCACTGCTGATGATGTCACATATTACATCATTCATGACATGGTCAGTGACATCACTGATGACATCACTGATGACAACTCAAATGACATCACTGATGACAACATCCAGTGACTGTATGTTTCTGTAAAGTAAAAATATGTCTTACATATTGAAGAATGAGTGGATGTATAAATGTCTGGATGAAGGATTTAGTAGGTGCATGACTGATTGTATGAGGGAGTGATTAAATGTGTCTCACTGAGTGCATGGGTTAGTGATTAAACTGTATTAATTTGTGCATCATTATATCTGTTGTTCTGTAAACTGCTGCATGTGTTGATCAGTAGCTATATGAATAACTATATGGGTTATTGATTGGTTGCTCAAGTATTTGTATGGGAGACTGAGTATGTGTGTGGGTGGCTGGGAGGTGTGTGACTCTGTGCATAGATGTGTAAGCAGTTGATTCACTAGATGTATGGTTTCAAAAGTGCTACATGTCAAAGTAAGTACATATGTAAAACACAGTACATGTGAGAGTTAACATATATAAATAACTGTGCATAAGAGCCAGTGAATGTGTGAGTGGCTGTATGGATCATTGTGAACATGTATCAAGGATTGTATAAGAGAGTAAATATGTGTTAGAATATGTTTCAATAAGTAAGGTGTGTATAACTGTATAGTTGAGGAATTGGAGGTGTGTTTGATTCTTTGCATGACTGTCTAGGTGTATGAGTAACTCCATGGATGAGTGACAATCTGTGAGTGTCTGTTTTCACTGAGTGTATCTAAGGATATATCACAGTCTGTAGAGGTTCATCGTATTAACACATGAATGATGTCATCTGTGATGTTGTCAGTGATGTCATTTGAGTTGTCATCAGTGATGTCATCAGTGATGTCATTTGAGATGTCATCAGTGATGTCATTTGAGTTGTCATCAGTGATGTCATCAGTGATGTCACTGACCATGTCATGAATGATGTAATATGTGACATCATCAGCAGTGGATTGCGGGTGCGCGATATATAGTTAGCGCATCTAACTATATATGGAATTTCAATGGTTTTATGCGAGTAAAATAAGGTTTTGTAAATGCAAATCCCTAACTATATATGGCCTAAAACCAATGGTTTTTTCATTGAATTTTCAAGGTTTTGTAAATGCAAATTCCTAACTATATATCGACTATAACCTATGGTTTTTTCAGTGAATTTCAATGGTTTTTTAATAGCAAATATGAAAAGCTTTAAAATGTCAAGTACGTGATAGATAAAAACATTTTCGTATTTATGCACGCTGATGTGCTTTGAACGCTGCACCCCCCTTCCCCTCTCTTTTCTCTTAGGAGTACTCTCTCTTTGTAGATAGTGAAGGGTAGTTAACGCAGGCCTTTGCCCCGTTGTAATCCGTCGTGCCTGCTTCTCTCTCCATTTGATTGATTGTTATCCAAGCATTTACTGTTTTAGAATTGGTTCTCTTTGGTTCATTCTCTATTTACAAACAAGCACAGAGTCGCAATACTCTGTTTAGTCTTTGCAGATAGTGAAAAATCTTTTAAAAAAACAAATGGAATCGAGCAAAATCAGTAGGCCACTAATGGGATCTCTTTTTAACCTCGCTAAAATAGAAACATTAACCACAACCCCTCATGAGAAATACGAAACTAGTGAGATGAACTGAGCTCCACACCATGAGGGCTGCAAGACAGCTCGGCTCCGTCACCCATCCCGCCCAAAATAACGACAAACCCTATGCAAATATAAAAAATATAGACAACACACCAGCAAAGAAACAGGGTAAAACATTTTATTAAATAACTATTTACATAACGTTGGTTTATAAGATGATGTCAGTAGTGGACCGATGTGTGAATAGGTCGGAAGTAGCACAAGGCGCCAAGATCCGGATGGAAAGTCCTGGATGTTGGGTGCCATAGTTCAGAGTTCTGAGTTTGAGCCTTTTTCAATGCCTGTGCTTTGTTGTTTCCCCTCCATCAAAAACAAAAAAAAATATAAAACTGTGCAAAAATACAAAAAAATCAAAAAATGTTTAGAAAAGCAGTGCTTGTAAGACTGTCTGAAGCTTATTTCCACCTACTGCAGCTTCACTATTCTCAAAGTAAGTGAGGGTCGTTTGTGGACCTGACTGCATTTGAAAACAATGTTATATGGTACCTCCCTAAACCGCTTGACGGAGGCCCCCGAGGGGCGGTGTGATGGCACGGACTCGGAGAAGACGCTTGGCTCCGACCCCCTCCCCAAGTCTTATAGCACTGGTGTAGCCTGAGATCGCCCCCGACATAGGCGGCCGGCTCCCGGGGTCCGGCGGAACTTTTTGCCTTTTGATGACTCTTCTATTCTGGACTTTGTCCCACAATCTGTTTGACCTGAAGACACGCTGTAGTGGGGCGCCCCTTTACCGTTTTAGTTGCCATTCCGCCCGCTTTTGCTACACTGTGCCTCTTCCGCCATTCAGCTGTTTACCGCCCGCTCTTGCGACTACAGCGTCTCGCTCACCATGTAGTTAAGTTGCTCCCGCTCTTGCGGTGCAGCGATAGGCGGCTGCCACAGGACTCTCAAAATGGCGGCCGGTTCTTCGGTTTTAGGCCTGGTCCACTAAAATGGCCCTGGGACACCTTGGAACTCGGACGCTTCCCTGATAGGGCTTGGGTCCCATTCTCGAAAGCGTCCCCTCAGCCTTGAAGATTCTACAAAAGTCTTGGGGGCCCCCGACTCCCGCAGGCTTCTGGTGGGGAGCGGCTGCCATGTCTGCTCGTGGAATGGCCACGACGGAGCTACGAGATGGTAGTGCTCTCATGCTGACACCAGCTTTAGTCTGAAACATCCAGAAACACTGTAGACTACCAATTCGATCAGTTCCGGTAGCGCCCCAACATGACCCGGAAGAGAAGAACTTGCCCTCCCCTCTTTGACTGATGGTTCTTGTTGCCTGTCCCCTCTGTTGTCATTTAACAGAAGTTTTTGGACTGCTGAAAGGGGTTGTGTTCCGAAGGCTGGTTGGTGGAGACATTTTGACTATATTCTTGACCTACGTTGTCGTGTAATGCGTTATATGACACGCCGCGTTAGCGCACCCGGAAGTGATCCGGGGCGCGGCGCGCAGCGCGTAACGTAAGCATAACAGGTCATGTGACTTGTTAATAAAACTTTTCATTGGTTCATTTTACTTTTGTTATTTTAATGATAAAAAGCTTGGTCATATGACCTAAAAATTACGCTTTTAATTGTTTTCGAACATTAGTTTTTTTTAAACATATATGTTATAATATTCCAGGCTAATGTACTTTCCCGGAAAATTTACAACTGTCCTGCAAGTAAAATATATTCCTTTTTCGAGAAAAAGGGCGTTTCTTCATTCCATGACGGAGCCGTTGAGTAAAAGAGACTCGGCCTGCTGTCTTAGTCGCCGATACGCCTGATTATCAGATTCTTATCGATCACTTTATGTTGCAGGAGTGGAAAACACAACTGCCCTTGACCATTTATCTTTACTGCGTTCCTACATATTATACCTTTTATCCGTCATGTAATTGGACTGCTTTATTTCACTTGCCTTTTACTGATTCGAAAACAGTGACTAAAAGTAAAAACTTTACCAATCTAAATACTACTACCGTGTTTTGTTTTAAAAACCTTTATTGTGAAAATGTCAGTATACAAATACGGGCCTATAACCACGTGGGCCGGCCACGGAGCAAACTGAAATCGTATATGATGAGGAGACATTTACACTGTAGAGGAACGTAACGAGCGGGCCATTAGGTTGCAAGAACTAAGGTGTCTAACAGTTGCGGAATCGGTGGACGTACATTTTGTAATTAAAATAAGACAGGGCCACTTACAATAACATTTTCTAGATATACATTTGCGGGCAAGGAGTTACGAGTCCCATTTATACCGGCGCAATTTTGGGCGAGGCCGGGCAGGTCCAAGATATAGTCAAAATGTCTCCACCAACAATCGGCCAGACCAGAACCCCTTTCGGCCCTTTATGCTACAAGATGGTGTCTTCCATTCAGAAAATATTGTTGGCAGCATTTTGAAAGGAAAGTTAAACAGCCGTTCTCCTAGTGAGTCTCACATTGTTACATTTAGGAAGAATGTTGAAGAGTAATATGTGGAAAATCTGAAGCCATTTTTCTACAAACTCTCAATCAGCCTTGGATGGAAAAAAAAATCCTGAAGAATGTACAAACTGAAAACCAATTTTTGTCTGTATAGCATCAACAGCAACGCTTGAGTCAGCTTTGTGTCAAGCCGCCATTTTCATTCAATCAATAGCGTCCCCCTGCACACATTCAGGAACCTGGTCGTGTCTTCAGGTGAAACGGATTGTGGGACAAGCAGAAAGGAAAAGTAAAAAAGTTCCGCCGGACCTCGGGAGCCGGCCGCCTATGTCATGGGCGATCTTTGGCCACACCAGGGCAATAGTGAAGCTGCAGCAGGTGCAAAAGAGCTTCAGACAGTCTTACAAGCACCGCTTTTCTATACATTTCTTTGTATTTTTGCACAGTTTTATATATTTTTTTTGTTTTTGATGGAGGGGAAACAACAAAAAACAGGCATTGAAAAAAGCTCAACAGTGCAGGGCGCCTTGTGCTGGTTCCGACCTATTCACACATCGGTCCACTACTGACATCACCTCATAAGCCAACGGGGCACCCCACACTGACTTTCGGCGCAGCATTGTAGGATGGCCACACCAGTGCGGCAACTTGCTGGACACCACCTCGGTGCCATCCGGATCTCGGCGCGTTCGAGTCACTGTACCGCAAGAGTGACCGGAACTCAGCTGGTCACGCCGTCTTTCAGCGCAGCATTGTAGGATGGCCATACCAGTGCGGCAACTTGCTGGACACCACCTCGGTGCCATCCGGATCTCGGCACGTTCGAGTCACTGTACCGCAAGAGTGACCGGAACTCAGCTGAACACGCCGTCTTTCGGCGCAGCATTGTAGGATGGCCACACCAGTGCAGCAATTTGCTGGACACCACCTTGGGCAATAGTGAAGCTGCAAAAGGTGCAAATAAGCTTCAGACAGTCTTCAACTTAGTCTGATTCTTATAATAAGCTTCAGATAGTCTTACAAGCACTGCTCAGAACTCTCAAATATGGCACTCAACATCCAGGACTTGCCATTCGGATCTTGGCGCCTTGTGCTGGTTCCGACCTATTCACACATCGGTCCACTACTGACATCACCTCATAAGCCAACGGGGCACCCCACGCCGACTTTCGGCACAGCATTGTAGGATGGCCACACCAGTGCGGCAACTTGCTGGACAGAACCTCGGTGCCATCCGGATCTCGGCGCGTTCGAGTCACTGTACCGCAAGACTGACCGGAACTCAGCTGGACACGCCGTCTTTCGGCGCAGCATTGTAGGATGGCCACACCAGTGCGGCAACTTGCTGGACACCACCTCGGCGCCATCCGGATCTCGGCGCGTTCGAGTCACTGTACCACAAGAGTGACCGGAACTCAGCTGGTCACGCCGTCTTTCGGCGAAGCATTGTAGGATGGCCACACCAGTGCGGCAATTTACTGGACACCACCTCGGTGCCATCCGGATCTCGGCGCGTGGTGCTGCCTTCGGCCTATTCGCACATCGGTCCGCTACTGACGCCGCCTCACGTGCCAACGGATTTTCTACGCTTTTTGTAGCCCTATGCCGCATAACAGGTCATGTGACTTGTTTATAAAACTTTTCATTGGTTCATTTTACTTTTGGTTTCCTAAAGATGGAAGGCTTGGTCATGTGACCTAAAAATAACACTTTTCATTGGTTTAGAACATTTTTTTTTCCCAAACGATGAAAGCCCCACCTTGTTTCTGGATGTTTCAGACTGAAGCTGGCGTCAGCATGAGAGCACCACCATCTCGTGGCTCCGTCGTGGTCATTCCGCGAGCAATCATGGCAGCCGCTCCCCACCGGAAGCCTGCAGGAGTCGAGGGCCCCCAAGACTTTTGTAGAATCTTCACGGCTGAGGGGACGCTTTTCGAGAATGGAGCCCAAGCCCTAGCAGGCAAGCGTCCGAGTTCCAAGGTGTCCCAGGGCCATTTTAGTGGACCAGGCCCAAAACCGAAGAGCCGTCCGCCATTTTAAGAGTCATGTGGCAGCCGCCTATCGCTGCACTGCAAGAGTGGGAGCAACTCAACAACATGGTGAGCGAGACGCTGTAGCCGCAAGAGCGGGCGCAACTCACCTGGATGGCTGCCACCTGGGGAGGCCCGTTCACGCTGCCTCCCCCACGCCCCCCCCCCCCCCGGGCCGCCCCACGCCAATTTTCGGAGCAGCATTGTAGGATACCAAAACCAGTGCAGCAGTTTACTGGACATCACCTGGGTGCCATCAACATCTCAGCGCGTTCTGCTGCCTTGGGACTATTTGCACAACAGACCGCTACTGACGAGGCCTCCCCCCGCACCACCCGGGACGCCCCACGCCAATTTTCGGAGCAGCATTGTAGGATACCAAAACCAGTGCGGCACCCAGGCAACATCACCTGGGTGCCGTCCAGAACTCAGCACGTTGTGCTGCCTTGGGACTATTCGCACAAAAGACAGCTTCTGACAATTGTTGCTTTTTTTGGTGAAAAATGTTTAAATGTTTTTACAGTTTTTGTTCCGTTCATTATATTTAAAAGTTAATAAAGTTTTATAATTTTACTTTGTTGGAGTGTTATATATTTTTTTAAAAACGGGTGAATGGGGCCTTGAATCGGGTTATTGTCATGTGTGGGCTTTGCAAGTGTACTGCTACAGGATCGGACATTTCAAACTCAAATGCACGTTCTTTTTCTTACCTTTCCGAAGCATGGAGCGCAATAGCAGGCAGAGAAAGGGTGATGCAAGTGTTGAACACTGCCTAGCCTGGAAGTTGCTGGCATTCCCCCCCCCCGCCCGCTCCTGAAAGAGGACACACACACACCGCCGCCCCGAGTACTTCACAGATCTTTAAAAGACCATGCGCTTATTTATGAGGCTTAAATGGTGTATCACCCCTTCTAGAACCCCTGCATCGACCCTCTGACGTTTCCTGGAAGAATTACCACGTAACACAATACCAAGCCCTGTCAGCTGAAACCCCCGAGGAATCATGGGGCATATTATCAAGGGGGTTTATCTCCGCTTTTTTGGCTTTAAAAGCCAAGAAAGCGGAGATAAAATTATCTCCCTATTACCAAGCTGTCGCTAACACCAGTTAGTGACAGCTAAAAGGAGATAGCGACCATCGTGGGCCCCGCTTTGCATGTCAGTGATAGTGCCCTGAGCAGTTCTTAGCCATGTTATCCAATGGGAGGTGGATAACATGGCTAAGAGCATTTGCTCGATAATGCATGAATATCGCTGACTTTTCAGCGATATTCATGCATTGCGGCCGTTTTTTATCGCATTTGCGATAAACCTTGCTAATAGCAAGGTTTATCTGCGATAAAAATCGCTGACTTTTCAGCGATATTCATGCATTGCGGCCGTTTTTTATCGCATTTGCGATAAACCTTGCTAATAGCAAGGTTTATCTGCGATAAAAATCGCCGATGTGCGGCGATAATTTTTGTCTCTAAACAAGTTAGAGACAAAAATTATCGCTAGTTGTTGGTAATATGCCCCCGGGTTTTTGCCTGCAGAAATCGGGAGGCGGGAGACTAGCACTGAAATCAGTAGTCTCACGCCTGAATCGGGAGGGTTGGCATGTCTCGATTCTCTACAGCTGGGGCCATAAACTACATCCGCAGGGCTAGGTGATAGCCTGGGACCGGCCTGGCATCTAAAATGGCTGCCGTGCATGACAAAATTGTGGCATTGGAAAAAAGGCAAGATGGCGCAGACAATGTTTATCAATAAGGATTCATTTATAACAAAATATTTTATCGCAGTGACAAATTGGCGGTCAACACTTCCTGATTTCCATCGAATCGAACGTTAACAGACGTCACGCAGCAAAAAAAATAAAAAGCTCACGCACAGCCGCTGGAAGAGATGTATCAACATATATGAGCCTCCTCAGCCACCCTCATGAAACATAGGGGATTAGGATACGTCTCCCGCACCCCCTTATACCTAGTAATTTAATTAAAACGAAGCACAAAATGGCGAATTCCCGTTTCGCTACCAGTTTGCAGCCCAGTTCGCGGCCCGTGAAGCGCTTCTACCGTGAAAAATCTTTTTTTTTTTATTTTCCCCACGGGACCCTTTAATAACCCCAACAACATATATATATATATATATATATATATTCAATGAAAAAACCATTGGTTTTAGGCCATATATAGTTAGGGATTTGCATTTACAAAACCTTATTTTACTCGCATAAAACCATTGAAATTCCATATATAGTTAGATGCGCTAACTATATATCGCGCACCCGCAATCCACTGCTGATGATGTCACATATTACATCATTCATGACATGGTCAGTGACATCACTGATGACATCACTGATGACAACTCAAATGACATCACTGATGACAACATCCAGTGACTGTATGTTTCTGTAAAGTAAAAATATGTCTTACATATTGAAGAATGAGTGGATGTATAAATGTCTGGATGAAGGATTTAGTAGGTGCATGACTGATTGTATGAGGGAGTGATTAAATGTGTCTCACTGAGTGCATGGGTTAGTGATTAAACTGTATTAATTTGTGCATCATTATATCTGTTGTTCTGTAAACTGCTGCATGTGTTGATCAGTAGCTATATGAATAACTATATGGGTTATTGATTGGTTGCTCAAGTATTTGTATGGGAGACTGAGTATGTGTGTGGGTGGCTGGGAGGTGTGTGACTCTGTGCATAGATGTGTAAGCAGTTGATTCACTAGATGTATGGTTTCAAAAGTGCTACATGTCAAAGTAAGTACATATGTAAAACACAGTACATGTGAGAGTTAACATATATAAATAACTGTGCATAAGAGCCAGTGAATGTGTGAGTGGCTGTATGGATCATTGTGAACATGTATCAAGGATTGTATAAGAGAGTAAATATGTGTTAGAATATGTTTCAATAAGTAAGGTGTGTATAACTGTATAGTTGAGGAATTGGAGGTGTGTTTGATTCTTTGCATGACTGTCTAGGTGTATGAGTAACTCCATGGATGAGTGACAATCTGTGAGTGTCTGTTTTCACTGAGTGTATCTAAGGATATATCACAGTCTGTAGAGGTTCATCGTATTAACACATGAATGATGTCATCTGTGATGTTGTCAGTGATGTCATTTGAGTTGTCATCAGTGATGTCATCAGTGATGTCATTTGAGATGTCATCAGTGATGTCATTTGAGTTGTCATCAGTGATGTCATCAGTGATGTCACTGACCATGTCATGAATGATGTAATATGTGACATCATCAGCAGTGGATTGCGGGTGCGCGATATATAGTTAGCGCATCTAACTATATATGGAATTTCAATGGTTTTATGCGAGTAAAATAAGGTTTTGTAAATGCAAATCCCTAACTATATATGGCCTAAAACCAATGGTTTTTTCATTGAATTTTCAAGGTTTTGTAAATGCAAATTCCTAACTATATATCGACTATAACCTATGGTTTTTTCAGTGAATTTCAATGGTTTTTTAATAGCAAATATGAAAAGCTTTAAAATGTCAAGTACGTGATAGATAAAAACATTTTCGTATTTATGCACGCTGATGTGCTTTGAACGCTGCACCCCCCTTCCCCTCTCTTTTCTCTTAGGAGTACTCTCTCTTTGTAGATAGTGAAGGGTAGTTAACGCAGGCCTTTGCCCCGTTGTAATCCGTCGTGCCTGCTTCTCTCTCCATTTGATTGATTGTTATCCAAGCATTTACTGTTTTAGAATTGGTTCTCTTTGGTTCATTCTCTATTTACAAACAAGCACAGAGTCGCAATACTCTGTTTAGTCTTTGCAGATAGTGAAAAATCTTTTAAAAAAACAAATGGAATCGAGCAAAATCAGTAGGCCACTAATGGGATCTCTTTTTAACCTCGCTAAAATAGAAACATTAACCACAACCCCTCATGAGAAATACGAAACTAGTGAGATGAACTGAGCTCCACACCATGAGGGCTGCAAGACAGCTCGGCTCCGTCACCCATCCCGCCCAAAATAACGACAAACCCTATGCAAATATAAAAAATATAGACAACACACCAGCAAAGAAACAGGGTAAAACATTTTATTAAATAACTATTTACATAACGTTGGTTTATAAGATGATGTCAGTAGTGGACCGATGTGTGAATAGGTCGGAAGTAGCACAAGGCGCCAAGATCCGGATGGAAAGTCCTGGATGTTGGGTGCCATAGTTCAGAGTTCTGAGTTTGAGCCTTTTTCAATGCCTGTGCTTTGTTGTTTCCCCTCCATCAAAAACAAAAAAAAATATAAAACTGTGCAAAAATACAAAAAAATCAAAAAATGTTTAGAAAAGCAGTGCTTGTAAGACTGTCTGAAGCTTATTTCCACCTACTGCAGCTTCACTATTCTCAAAGTAAGTGAGGGTCGTTTGTGGACCTGACTGCATTTGAAAACAATGTTATATGGTACCTCCCTAAACCGCTTGACGGAGGCCCCCGAGGGGCGGTGTGATGGCACGGACTCGGAGAAGACGCTTGGCTCCGACCCCCTCCCCAAGTCTTATAGCACTGGTGTAGCCTGAGATCGCCCCCGACATAGGCGGCCGGCTCCCGGGGTCCGGCGGAACTTTTTGCCTTTTGATGACTCTTCTATTCTGGACTTTGTCCCACAATCTGTTTGACCTGAAGACACGCTGTAGTGGGGCGCCCCTTTACCGTTTTAGTTGCCATTCCGCCCGCTTTTGCTACACTGTGCCTCTTCCGCCATTCAGCTGTTTACCGCCCGCTCTTGCGACTACAGCGTCTCGCTCACCATGTAGTTAAGTTGCTCCCGCTCTTGCGGTGCAGCGATAGGCGGCTGCCACAGGACTCTCAAAATGGCGGCCGGTTCTTCGGTTTTAGGCCTGGTCCACTAAAATGGCCCTGGGACACCTTGGAACTCGGACGCTTCCCTGATAGGGCTTGGGTCCCATTCTCGAAAGCGTCCCCTCAGCCTTGAAGATTCTACAAAAGTCTTGGGGGCCCCCGACTCCCGCAGGCTTCTGGTGGGGAGCGGCTGCCATGTCTGCTCGTGGAATGGCCACGACGGAGCTACGAGATGGTAGTGCTCTCATGCTGACACCAGCTTTAGTCTGAAACATCCAGAAACACTGTAGACTACCAATTCGATCAGTTCCGGTAGCGCCCCAACATGACCCGGAAGAGAAGAACTTGCCCTCCCCTCTTTGACTGATGGTTCTTGTTGCCTGTCCCCTCTGTTGTCATTTAACAGAAGTTTTTGGACTGCTGAAAGGGGTTGTGTTCCGAAGGCTGGTTGGTGGAGACATTTTGACTATATTCTTGACCTACGTTGTCGTGTAATGCGTTATATGACACGCCGCGTTAGCGCACCCGGAAGTGATCCGGGGCGCGGCGCGCAGCGCGTAACGTAAGCATAACAGGTCATGTGACTTGTTAATAAAACTTTTCATTGGTTCATTTTACTTTTGTTATTTTAATGATAAAAAGCTTGGTCATATGACCTAAAAATTACGCTTTTAATTGTTTTCGAACATTAGTTTTTTTTAAACATATATGTTATAATATTCCAGGCTAATGTACTTTCCCGGAAAATTTACAACTGTCCTGCAAGTAAAATATATTCCTTTTTCGAGAAAAAGGGCGTTTCTTCATTCCATGACGGAGCCGTTGAGTAAAAGAGACTCGGCCTGCTGTCTTAGTCGCCGATACGCCTGATTATCAGATTCTTATCGATCACTTTATGTTGCAGGAGTGGAAAACACAACTGCCCTTGACCATTTATCTTTACTGCGTTCCTACATATTATACCTTTTATCCGTCATGTAATTGGACTGCTTTATTTCACTTGCCTTTTACTGATTCGAAAACAGTGACTAAAAGTAAAAACTTTACCAATCTAAATACTACTACCGTGTTTTGTTTTAAAAACCTTTATTGTGAAAATGTCAGTATACAAATACGGGCCTATAACCACGTGGGCCGGCCACGGAGCAAACTGAAATCGTATATGATGAGGAGACATTTACACTGTAGAGGAACGTAACGAGCGGGCCATTAGGTTGCAAGAACTAAGGTGTCTAACAGTTGCGGAATCGGTGGACGTACATTTTGTAATTAAAATAAGACAGGGCCACTTACAATAACATTTTCTAGATATACATTTGCGGGCAAGGAGTTACGAGTCCCATTTATACCGGCGCAATTTTGGGCGAGGCCGGGCAGGTCCAAGATATAGTCAAAATGTCTCCACCAACAATCGGCCAGACCAGAACCCCTTTCGGCCCTTTATGCTACAAGATGGTGTCTTCCATTCAGAAAATATTGTTGGCAGCATTTTGAAAGGAAAGTTAAACAGCCGTTCTCCTAGTGAGTCTCACATTGTTACATTTAGGAAGAATGTTGAAGAGTAATATGTGGAAAATCTGAAGCCATTTTTCTACAAACTCTCAATCAGCCTTGGATGGAAAAAAAAATCCTGAAGAATGTACAAACTGAAAACCAATTTTTGTCTGTATAGCATCAACAGCAACGCTTGAGTCAGCTTTGTGTCAAGCCGCCATTTTCATTCAATCAATAGCGTCCCCCTGCACACATTCAGGAACCTGGTCGTGTCTTCAGGTGAAACGGATTGTGGGACAAGCAGAAAGGAAAAGTAAAAAAGTTCCGCCGGACCTCGGGAGCCGGCCGCCTATGTCATGGGCGATCTTTGGCCACACCAGGGCAATAGTGAAGCTGCAGCAGGTGCAAAAGAGCTTCAGACAGTCTTACAAGCACCGCTTTTCTATACATTTCTTTGTATTTTTGCACAGTTTTATATATTTTTTTTGTTTTTGATGGAGGGGAAACAACAAAAAACAGGCATTGAAAAAAGCTCAACAGTGCAGGGCGCCTTGTGCTGGTTCCGACCTATTCACACATCGGTCCACTACTGACATCACCTCATAAGCCAACGGGGCACCCCACACTGACTTTCGGCGCAGCATTGTAGGATGGCCACACCAGTGCGGCAACTTGCTGGACACCACCTCGGTGCCATCCGGATCTCGGCGCGTTCGAGTCACTGTACCGCAAGAGTGACCGGAACTCAGCTGGTCACGCCGTCTTTCAGCGCAGCATTGTAGGATGGCCATACCAGTGCGGCAACTTGCTGGACACCACCTCGGTGCCATCCGGATCTCGGCGCGTTCGAGTCACTGTACCGCAAGAGTGACCGGAACTCAGCTGAACACGCCGTCTTTCGGCGCAGCATTGTAGGATGGCCACACCAGTGCAGCAATTTGCTGGACACCACCTTGGGCAATAGTGAAGCTGCAAAAGGTGCAAATAAGCTTCAGACAGTCTTCAACTTAGTCTGATTCTTATAATAAGCTTCAGATAGTCTTACAAGCACTGCTCAGAACTCTCAAATATGGCACTTAACATCCAGGACTTGCCATTCGGATCTTGGCGCCTTGTGCTGGTTCCGACCTATTCACACATCGGTCCACTACTGACATCACCTCATAAGCCAACGGGGCACCCCACGCCGACTTTCGGCACAGCATTGTAGGATGGCCACACCAGTGCGGCAACTTGCTGGACAGAACCTCGGTGCCATCCGGATCTCGGCGCGTTCGAGTCACTGTACCGCAAGACTGACCGGAACTCAGCTGGACACGCCGTCTTTCGGCGCAGCATTGTAGGATGGCCACACCAGTGCGGCAACTTGCTGGACACCACCTCGGCGCCATCCGGATCTCGGCGCGTTCGAGTCACTGTACCACAAGAGTGACCGGAACTCAGCTGGTCACGCCGTCTTTCGGCGCAGCATTGTAGGATGGCCACACCAGTGCGGCAATTTACTGGACACCACCTCGGTGCCATCCGGATCTCGGCGCGTGGTGCTGCCTTCGGCCTATTCGCACATCGGTCCGCTACTGACGCCGCCTCACGTGCCAACGGATTTTCTACGCTTTTTGTAGCCCTATGCCGCATAACAGGTCATGTGACTTGTTTATAAAACTTTTCATTGGTTCATTTTACTTTTGGTTTCCTAAAGATGGAAGGCTTGGTCATGTGACCTAAAAATAACACTTTTCATTGGTTTAGAACATTTTTTTTTCCCAAACGATGAAAGCCCCACCTTGTTTCTGGATGTTTCAGACTGAAGCTGGCGTCAGCATGAGAGCACCACCATCTCGTGGCTCCGTCGTGGTCATTCCGCGAGCAATCATGGCAGCCGCTCCCCACCGGAAGCCTGCAGGAGTCGAGGGCCCCCAAGACTTTTGTAGAATCTTCACGGCTGAGGGGACGCTTTTCGAGAATGGAGCCCAAGCCCTAGCAGGCAAGCGTCCGAGTTCCAAGGTGTCCCAGGGCCATTTTAGTGGACCAGGCCCAAAACCGAAGAGCCGTCCGCCATTTTAAGAGTCATGTGGCAGCCGCCTATCGCTGCACTGCAAGAGTGGGAGCAACTCAACAACATGGTGAGCGAGACGCTGTAGCCGCAAGAGCGGGCGCAACTCACCTGGATGGCTGCCACCTGGGGAGGCCCGTTCACGCTGCCTCCCCCACGCCCCCCCCCCCCGGGCCGCCCCACGCCAATTTTCAGAGCAGCATTGTAGGATACCAAAACCAGTGCAGCAGTTTACTGGACATCACCTGGGTGCCATCAACATCTCAGCGCGTTCTGCTGCCTTGGGACTATTTGCACAACAGACCGCTACTGACGAGGCCTCCCCCCGCACCACCCGGGACGCCCCACGCCAATTTTCGGAGCAGCAATGTAGGATACCAAAACCAGTGCGGCACCCAGGCAACATCACCTGGGTGCCGTCCAGAACTCAGCACGTTGTGCTGCCTTGGGACTATTCGCACAAAAGACAGCTTCTGACAATTGTTGCTTTTTTTGGTGAAAAATGTTTAAATGTTTTTACAGTTTTTGTTCCGTTCATTATATTTAAAAGTTAATAAAGTTTTATAATTTTACTTTGTTGGAGTGTTATATATTTTTTTTAAAACGGGTGAATGGGGCCTTGAATCGGGTTATTGTCATGTGTGGGCTTTGCAAGTGTACTGCTACAGGATCGGACATTTCAAACTCAAATGCACGTTCTTTTTCTTACCTTTCCGAAGCATGGAGCGCAATAGCAGGCAGAGAAAGGGTGATGCAAGTGTTGAACACTGCCTAGCCTGGAAGTTGCTGGCATTCCCCCCCCCCGCCCGCTCCTGAAAGAGGACACACACACACCGCCGCCCCGAGTACTTCACAGATCTTTAAAAGACCATGCGCTTATTTATGAGGCTTAAATGGTGTATCACCCCTTCTAGAACCCCTGCATCGACCCTCTGACGTTTCCTGGAAGAATTACCACGTAACACAATACCAAGCCCTGTCAGCTGAAACCCCCGAGGAATCATGGGGCATATTATCAAGGGGGTTTATCTCCGCTTTTTTGGCTTTAAAAGCCAAGAAAGCGGAGATAAAATTATCTCCCTATTACCAAGCTGTCGCTAACACCAGTTAGTGACAGCTAAAAGGAGATAGCGACCATCGTGGGCCCCGCTTTGCATGTCAGTGATAGTGCCCTGAGCAGTTCTTAGCCATGTTATCCAATGGGAGGTGGATAACATGGCTAAGAGCATTTGCTCGATAATGCATGAATATCGCTGACTTTTCAGCGATATTCATGCATTGCGGCCGTTTTTTATCGCATTTGCGATAAACCTTGCTAATAGCAAGGTTTATCTGCGATAAAAATCGCTGACTTTTCAGCGATATTCATGCATTGCGGCCGTTTTTTATCGCATTTGCGATAAACCTTGCTAATAGCAAGGTTTATCTGCGATGAAAATCGCCGATGTGCGGCGATAATTTTTGTCTCTAAACAAGTTAGAGACAAAAATTATCGCTAGTTGTTGGTAATATGCCCCCGGGTTTTTGCCTGCAGAAATCGGGAGGCGGGAGACTAGCACTGAAATCAGTAGTCTCACGCCTGAATCGGGAGGGTTGGCATGTCTCGATTCTCTACAGCTGGGGCCATAAACTACATCCGCAGGGCTAGGTGATAGCCTGGGACCGGCCTGGCATCTAAAATGGCTGCCGTGCATGACAAAATTGTGGCATTGGAAAAAAGGCAAGATGGCGCAGACAATGTTTATCAATAAGGATTCATTTATAACAAAATATTTTATCGCAGTGACAAATTGGCGGTCAACACTTCCTGATTTCCATCGAATCGAACGTTAACAGACGTCACGCAGCAAAAAAAATAAAAAGCTCACGCACAGCCGCTGGAAGAGATGTATCAACATATATGAGCCTCCTCAGCCACCCTCATGAAACATAGGGGATTAGGATACGTCTCCCGCACCCCCTTATACCTAGTAATTTAATTAAAACGAAGCACAAAATGGCGAATTCCCGTTTCGCTACCAGTTTGCAGCCCAGTTCGCGGCCCGTGAAGCGCTTCTACCGTGAAAAATCTTTTTTTTTTTATTTTCCCCACGGGACCCTTTAATAACCCCAACAACATTCCTAGGGGGTCAAGAGGGGTATACCTTGCCCACTTTCATTAAATTCCCCCTTCGTTTTTCACCTCTTCTTCTCTCTCGATCCTACCGAGAGATAAGATGGCGGCCGCTCCGGACTGTTTAGAATGTTGACAGACACCGGAGAGCCAATCAGCTTTCTGCACGCAAAGTTCCGTTTCGCGAAAAGTAAGCGAACCGGAGCGCAGCCCGGAGCGCTGTTACAGATATATATCTTGTTTTGAACGTTAATTTCTCAAAAACTACTGGAGCACATATATTGAGACCTAGCAAAGGCACATCGGGCTAACAGTCCCTACAATTTTGCCAAGTTTCGTGCAAATCCATTCAGCCGTTCGAGCTAAAAGTGAGTCCAACCGCCCTATGGAAATTAACATGGGAAAACGCGTTTTGGGACCCCCCTTTTTTCTCGCCCCCCCCTTGATGAAACCCCCCCAAATTGTCAGGGGCTGCTCAGAAACAAAATGTTCCATTTTCCTGAAAATTTCAGCCAATTCCGTCCACAAACGCCAAAGTTATTAGACATAGAATTTTCAAAAATCCCATAGAGAAAAAATCCTAACTATATATACCTACTGGCGACCGCCAGTAGGTAATATATATATATATATATACACATTGTTTTTGCACAACGTGCCGGTAATCCTGGGCTCGAACTGCACAGCGGTCCCTTCCTCAAAACCGGCGTTTTTGAAGAATTAAATCCAACTTTCCTGTTTTACCCTCCAGGGTACAGAAAAAGGTCGGGACACTCCGAGATGTTCAAAGGTGTTTATTTACCACAAAGGTTAACAAAGCCGACGCGTTTCGCCGTTAGGCTTGCTCACGGTAATGTTAGCACATTTTCCACCTGTATACCTACACCCAGTGATAGTAATGGAAATAGGACTATGCACATTTCATAACATCAATGTGACCGCCATCTTGTAATGATTATGTGTTTAAGACTCTCACCCCAGTGGGCTAACTAAGCAGTATGCATATATTGTAGATATCTGCTGTTACGCCAAACGTTATTATTACACTCAGAGTTATGTTATCACTACATGTATACAAATCCTTACGTATCAAAAAGTCCCGCCCAAGTGGGCAAACATTGCGAGAGTCTTGACAGATGGTCAGATTCATTTCCCCAGCATATTTCCTCTTCATCATACTGCATAGTCCTAAAAATACAAACAAATGTGGTGCTCACATAACATTGCAAAAGACAAAAAACAATACTAGATTAAAAACAACAATCATCCATTCTTAAAAAACCTGTTAGGTATGCAGCAATATATATATACAAGAAGCTCCAGACTGTGTATTCTACTCTTATCATCACAAATGGACTGCCAGTTCTTCACTGGAATTAAGCCCTATGGGTATCAGAGATTCGAAGTCTATAATGTATTTAGACTCCAAGACTCTGAGTTGATGCTCTCTGTCCCCCCCACGGGTTTGAGGTCTAATGGCGTCTAATACAACAAAGGCCAAGAGTTTGTCATTTTGATTGTGATAGCTCTTGAAATGACGAGCAACAGGATATAGTTCATTATTGTTCCTGATAGCTCTTTTGTGCTCCAAGTTTGGCCTTTTTCTTGGTGCTACCAATGTACCATTTGTTACACGGGCATATTAGACAATACACACACATCTCCGTGTTGCAATCAAATTCACCTCTTATCTCAAAGGTTCTTTCACTGTTGGGGATCTTGAGTTTGGTATAGTTTTTACTATATGCGCACGCCTTGCACCGCATGCAACAAGAAAAACCTGCCCTGGTTCTACTCTGTCCTCTAGTGTTTTTGGTTGAACTGCTCAGTTCATCCCTCAGCGACTTCCCTCTCCTGAATGTAATCTGGGGGGTCTCATGTAAACATTTATCCAGTGTGACATCGGTTTTCAATATGTGCCAGTTGTTGTTAAGAATCTTGCGCACCTGGGAAGCCTGACTGGAGTATGTAGTAATGAATCTGATTTTATTTTCACTGTCCTCATTTCTTACTCTAGGATTAAGTAGTGTAGTTCTCTCTAGTTCATTGACTTTACTCACTGCTCTTCTGATCACTTTATTGGAATAGCCCCTTTCTTTAAATCTCTCGCACATGATGTTACTTTCTTTCTCAAATTCGTCATTGGTGCTGCAATTCCTTTTGGCTCGAATTAGTTCACCATAGGGAATACTTTGTATGAGACTAAATGGGTGCGAACTTGAGGCACTCAGTAGGCTATTCCCTGCAGTAGGTTTTCTATGCAGTGTGGTTTTAAGATGATCTCCCTGCACTTGTACTTCTACATCCAGAAATACTAGAGAGTTCCCACTTATCTGTGATGTCAATTGGATGTTTAAATCGTTATCATTCAGCTCTTTGACGAATTCTACAGCACTTTTTTGATCCCCGCGCCAGATCACAAAAATATCATCAATGAACCGGGTCCACATGATAACCTGGTCATTGAACTGTTCAAGGCGGTTGGACACTTGCTCCTCCCACCAACCCATAAATAGGTTGGCGTAGCTTGGGGCAAAGCAAGTGCCCATCGCTGTCCCTTGTAACTGTACATACAGTTGATCATCAAAGAAAAAATAGTTATTAGACAAACAAAATGAAATCATATCAATCAACATTTCAGTATGCATCAATAATGCGATGGATCTTGCTTTCAAGAAATGTCTTACTGCCTGAATCCCCACATCCTGTTTTATGGATGTGTACAGGCTAGTAACATCTAGAGTAATCATCAAAAAATCAGATTCCCAGTGTATTCCATCAATCATATTCAAGAAGTGCATCGTGTCCCTCAGGTATGCCGGAAGGGCTATAACAAAGGGCCTGAGGAAGAAATCAATGTATTTTGATGTCATTTCCAGCTTGGATCCCATCGACGAAACGATGGGTCTGCCGGGGGGATTCTTGGGGTCCTTATGTAACTTGGGAAGTAGATAAAGTAGGGGTGTTTTAGCATGTCTACATCTTAGGCTGCCGTATTCCTCCCAAGTTATCAATCCCTTATCCTTCCAGTCCTCCAACATTGTATCATATTTCCTATGTGCAGTTTCCATAATCCCCTTCTCTACTTTTTTGTAGCATGTGTCATCTGATAGTTGGCGCTCTCCTTCTCTGATATAGTCCTGTGTCCCCCATACCACCACATTGCCACCTTTATCTGATTGTTTTATGGTGATAGTTGGATCCTTACTGAGACTATTAATGGCCGCCAACTGTTCTCTACTGAGGTTAGGTCTTGCGTTCCCATATTTCTTATAACAAATTTTTTTCAGTTCTTTGGTGACACTTTTCTCGAACACCTCAATCGCCTCACAATGTACCACAGGGAGGAATTTGGACTTAGGTTTAAACCCACTGCAACCTGCAGCATCTAAAACCAAATCCGTATCTTGTAAATTGAGTATAGGGTTCTCATGGTGTACCACATTTTCATCCAATTCACATAATGTTTGTAAAATTTCAATATCATCAATAGAAATTGTGGGTGTGCTGATAATGTCCTCATTCGCTACCCCCGGGTTTGGATGTAAATGGAACCATTTCCTCAATTTCAGTTTGCGTAAAAAGTAGAAAATGTCAATACGGGTCTGCACATAATCCATATTTTTGGTAGGGCAAAAGGACAATCCTAACGATAGTACATTTGTTTCTATATTGTTTAACTCACGGTTTGAGATGTTGATGACCGTCATTTCTTCCCCTCAACATCAGTTGGAAAATCTAGTATAGGACCTGGACTATGCGGTCAGAGACATGATCAGCCTCAGCGTAATCCGCTAATAGAGAGCCCCGGTGGAGATCTAGCACAGATGTCACTGCTGGAGGTAATACATCAAGAAATATTGGCGCACAGAGAAGAGGCTCGACAAGAGAGCCGTAAGTCACAAGCAGCAGCCAGGAAAATACAAGGAGCGGTAAGGAAATTGGCAAGAGTATGTACGAACTTGGGAGAACGGGTGACTAATCTTGAGGAAAGAATTGTGACGACAGAATCAGAAACGACTACTACCTTGCACAAAGTGGCTCAGCAAGGTGAGCAGCTGATTGACGTGCAGTGGAAGCTGGAGGCGTTGGAAAATAGAGCGAGACAAAATAATCTACGTATTCTTGGAATACCGGAGGGGTCAGAAAATACGGACACAAGAGCCTTCGTGATAAAACTTTTTGAGCATGCCTTCACTGAATTAAAGGGGTGGGATTGGGCGAAGGAGATACAGAGAGCACATCGTACCCCCGCTAGAGTTCACAAAAATGCTAAAGAGGGAGATAAACCCAGAGCGATTTTAATCTTTCTGGGCAATTTTAATCTGAAACAGGCAATTTCAGAAAAAGCAAAACCGGATTCAAAAAAGAATATTGATGGCTTTTCTTTCTTTGTCCGACCGGATTTTTGTCATGTCACAGTGGAGAGACGCTGGCGGCTCAGACAGATGATAAAACCATTTCAGGACAAGGGCATGCAAGCTTATCTAATTAATCCGGCACAACTCAAAGTAATTAATGGGGGTAGAACCCTGTATTTTTCCTCGGAGATCAAAGCAAAAGAGTATCTCGATTCTCAAAGCTCCTAGACTGTATTTTTGCACAGTGGTTGTACGATGGCTGTATTATGGTTGTGACTAGATAGAATTGTACAGGGTGTTGGTGTTGGTGCTGGTGCTGGTGTAGGTGGCACATAGGTTTAAGGAGGTAAACGGGTCTACGGGTTCATGATGGTTAATATTGAATCTCTTCAGTTAGTACTGCAACCATCACATGCACAGACCACTGGGTCTGAGCGCCTCTGCAAGGGGGAGGAAGGGGAGGAGGGGGGGAAGGGGTGGGAGGGGCAAGTGTGTTGAAGGGGAGGTAGGATGGAGCGGGGGGTTCAAGGGGAGGGCAGGGGGGTGGGGGTGGGGAAAAAGGGGGAAAAAAACATTGAGATGAAAAAGGGCCAAATACCAGTTTGGGATGGATTTGATAGATGTGTGTATACATTCAGGTTGGAATTGAAAAAAGATAATAATGTCAGACATTAGGATATGCACTATTAATGTAGGGGGCTTAAATGATTGGAAGAAGAGACAGAGACTGAATCAATTTGTGAAGTTTAATAATATTGATGTAGCTTGTATCCAAGAAACACACTTACCCTGGGCTAAAAGGAATTTATTGAGTATCCCCGGTTATAATCTATTAGGTTGCTCGTCCCAGACATCAACTACAAGGGGAGTTGCTATTGTAGGGAAACGTAATCTGGGGGGAGCGAGACGCACCAAAACAGATGGCTCAGGTAGATGGGCCTTGGTTGAGCTGGAGCTTGGCATTACTTTAGGGGTAATTTATGGTGAAAATGAGGATGACCCAGAAGTGTTCAATTTGATGGAGGAGGAAATGGCTAACTGGGGTACCCCTGTAGTGTTATGTGGCGATTTAAACATTTCGGTAAATTGGAGTCAAAAAGACAATTACAAAGGACGTAAACAGAAGGTATATAGAGCATTAAGCTCTCTTATAATGTCGCATGGTTTGTCTGATGTATGGTCGGAAAAAATTATTGGAGACCCAGGATACACATACTTTTCATTTCCAGCTCAGAAATTTTCGAAGTTAGATTATTTTTTTATCTCTACGGGTGAATTAGGGAAGGTTAAAATTGCCAAATTGCCAAGATTGATCTCAGATCATAACCCCTTGATACTGACATACAGAGTATGTAATGTCGCTAAAAAGACAACCAAGTGGACTTTTGAAAAGAAACTTCTAAACGATGAAAGATTTGTTACACATATAAAACAGTGGGCAAAGGAGTTTTTTGAAATAAATAGATATAGTTCGTCCAGGAATGGGGTTTGGGAAACTTTTAAAGCAGCTTTAAGGGGGGAAATCATTAGTTGCTCCGCAAGATTAAGAAAGGAGGACAGAAAGAAACTTGAAACGCTCCTCTTAGAGCTAACAGAATCAGAAAATCGGCATTTAGAAGAAATAAGATTAGGTAACGATGGGAGGGAAACAGCTAAAAGTATTGCGCTGATTAAAGGGGATGCTCTAAGAATATTTACGCAAAAAGAGACCAGAGAATACCAGACATCGCGAGCTAAAAGATATGAGACAGGAGAGCAAGCTGGCAGGGTGTTGGCATTGCGCATAAGGCAAGATCTCAATAAGAATAATATAAAGAAGCTGGAAGAGAATGGAATAGGTTACACTGAGCCTAGTGAGATAATGGGGGTCTTTCAAAGATTTTACCAAAATTTAAACCTAAGTTTCTTTCTATGAATATATATATATATATATATATATATATATATATATATATATATATATATATTACCTACTGGCGGTCGCCAGTAGGTAGTTATAGTTAGGATAATTTTCAATGTTAAATCTCAACATTCTATTTTGAATAACTTTGGCGCCGGTTGTCGAATCTGCCTGAAATTTTCAGGAAAATGGTCTCATGGCGGTCCGGTCCTTCCCTGAAAGTTTGGGGGGGATTCGTCAAGCGGGGGCCGAGATAAAAGGGGGGTCCCAAAACGCGTTTTCCCCATGTTAATTTCCATAGGGCGGTCGATTTCACTTTTAGCCCGAACGGCTGAATGGATTTCCACCAAACTTGGCAAAATTGTAGGGACTGGTAGCCCGATGTGCCTTTGCTATGTCTCAAGATATGTGCTCCAGTGGATTTTGAGTAATTTAGGTTCAAAAAAATATATATATCTATAGGCGCTCTCCCGTGCGCGCACGGGAGAGCGCTCCAGGCGCGACACGCGACTTGCGCGCAGGAAGCTGATTGGATCTCAGTTGTCTGTAAACATTCTAAACAGTGCGGAGCGGCCGCCATCTTGTGTCTCGGTAAAATCGAGACACAAGGGGTTTGAAAAAAAAAGGGGCAAATGACCATAAGGGGGAAGAGTAGACCCCCTCTGACCCCCTAGGTTTGATGTAGGGACTAAAATAGGGTCCTGCAGGGCATTAAAAAAATTTTTTCGTTTTGCGCGGGGATAGGCGCTCTCCCGTGCGCGCACGGGAGAGCGCTCCAGGCGCGACACGCGACTTGCGCACAGGAAGCTGATTGGATCTCAGTTGTCTGTAAACATTCTAAACAGTGCGGAGCGGCCGCCATCTTGTGTCTCGGTAAAATCGAGACACAAGGGGTTTGAAAAAAAAAGGGGCAAATGACCATAAGGGGGAAGAGTAGACCCCCTCTGACCCCCTAGGTTTGATGTAGGGACTAAAATAGGGTCCTGCAGGGCATTAAAAAAATTTTTTCGTTTTGCGCGGGGATAGGCGCTCTCCCGTGCGCGCACGGGAGAGCGCTCCAGGCGCGACACGCGACTTGCGCACAGGAAGCTGATTGGATCTCAGTTGTCTGTAAACATTCTAAACAGTGCGGAGCGGCCGCCATCTTGTGTCTCGGTAAAATCGAGACACAAGGGGTTTGAAAAAAAAAGGGGCAAATGACCATAAGGGGGAAGAGTAGACCCCCTCTGACCCCCTAGGTTTGATGTAGGGACTAAAATAGGGTCCTGCAGGGCAATAAAAATTTTTTTTCGTTTTGCGCGGGGGAAGCGCATGGTACGCGCACCGGAAGCACGGGGAAAATCCAGGACTATATTTATGAAGGCCTTGCGCTGTTAGTTTTGCGCTTCCTGTGCGTCAATTTTTGTGACGCACCAGCGGTGTAAAAAAATGCGCATTGTTATGCAATATTTAAAAAGTGACGCATCTATCTAGATGCGTCACTTTTTAAATATAGTGCAACGAGGTACATTTTATTACACTGCTGGTGTTATGCGTCACTTTTCTGTGCGCACTCCTTATGACGTTCCAGATGTGTCATATTTAATGTATGACGAATCATGTTGCAGATACAATATGGCGCAGAGTTTTAAAAAGTGACCCATGTACCTAGATGCGTCACTTTTTAAAAATAGCGTCAGGTATAATGTATGCAGAGGGGGTGTTCTCCCGCAAAAAGCTTTGTAATAGCGACGCAGTGAAATCTTTGAGATTTCACTGCGTCAGTTTTAGGATGCTGTTGCGTCAAAATCTTGTGCCTGCTTTACAGCAGGTGTTAGACTGAGGCAAGACCTTTCATATGCTGCTTTCCCCATTTGAAAGGACACATTACTGGAGTTGCGTCACTTTTGTGACGCACTCCAGCAATGCGTTACTTGGAATGTCATAAGGAGTGCGCACAGAAAAGTGACGCATTGCACCAGTAGTGTAAAAAAATGTGTTGCGTTGCGTTATATTTAAAAAGTGAGGTATCTAGGTAGATGGGTCACTTTTTAAAATCAAGCGCCACATTATATCTGCGTGAGGTATAATGCATGCAGAGGGGGTGTTCCCCCACAAAAAGCTTTGTAATAGCGACGCAGTGAAATGTTTGAGATTTCACTGCGTCACTTTTAGGATGCTGTTGCATCCTTTAAATATAGTGCAACGAGGCACATTTTATTACACTGCTGGTGTGATGCGTCACTTTTCTGTACACAGTCCTTATGACATTCCAGATGTGTCATATTTAATGTATGACGAATCATGTTGCAAGGAGTTACAGATACGTCAGTATTTCTGACATATGTGTAAACATAAAAGTGATGCGAGGCCGGCGCAAAATTTTGACGCAATAGCATCCTAAAAGTGACGCAGGGAAATCTCATAGATTTCAGTACGTTGTTATTACCAAGCTTTTTGCGAGGGATTGCCCCCTCTGCATACATTATACCTGATGCAGATACAATATGGCGCAGAGTTTTAAAAAGTGACCCATGTACCTAGATGCGTCACTTTTTAAAAAATAGTGTCAGGTATAATGCATGCAGAGGGGGTGTTCCTTGCAAAAAGCTTGGTAATAATGACGCAGTGAGTCACTTTTAGGATGCAGTTGCGCCAAAATCTTGCGCCTGCTTCACAGCAAACCTTTCACATGGTGCTTTTTCCATGTGAAAGGAGACATTACTGGAGTTGCGTCACTTTTGTGACGCACTCCTGCAATGCGTTACTTTTGTGTTTAGAGATATGTCAGAAATACTGACATATCTGTAACTCCTTGCGAATTGATTAGTCATATATTAAATATGACATATGTGGAATGTCATAAGGAGTGCGTCCAGATAAGTGACGCATCGCTATGACGCACTCCAGCAATGCGTTACTTGGAATGTCATAAGGAGTGCGCACAGAAAAGTGACGCATTGCACCAGTAGTGTAAAAAAATGTGTTGCGTTGCGTTATATTTAAAAAGTGAGGTATCTAGGTAGATGGGTCACTTTTTAAAATCAAGCGCCACATTATATCTGCGTGAGGTATAATGCATGCAGAGGGGGTGTTCCCCCACAAAAAGCTTTGTAATAGCGACGCAGTGAAATGTTTGAGATTTCACTGCGTCACTTTTAGGATGCTGTTGCATCCTTTAAATATAGTGCAACGAGGCACATTTTATTACACTGCTGGTGTGATGCGTCACTTTTCTGTACACAGTCCTTATGACATTCCAGATGTGTCATATTTAATGTATGACGAATCATGTTGCAAGGAGTTACAGATACGTCAGTATTTCTGACATATGTGTAAACATAAAAGTGATGCGAGGCCGGCGCAAAATTTTGACGCAATAGCATCCTAAAAGTGACGCAGGGAAATCTCATAGATTTCAGTACGTTGTTATTACCAAGCTTTTTGCGAGGGATTGCCCCCTCTGCATACATTATACCTGATGCAGATACAATATGGCGCAGAGTTTTAAAAAGTGACCCATGTACCTAGATGCGTCACTTTTTAAAAAATAGTGTCAGGTATAATGCATGCAGAGGGGGTGTTCCTTGCAAAAAGCTTGGTAATAATGACGCAGTGAGTCACTTTTAGGATGCAGTTGCGCCAAAATCTTGCGCCTGCTTCACAGCAAACCTTTCACATGGTGCTTTTTCCATGTGAAAGGAGACATTACTGGAGTTGCGTCACTTTTGTGACGCACTCCTGCAATGCGTTACTTTTGTGTTTAGAGATATGTCAGAAATACTGACATATCTGTAACTCCTTGCGAATTGATTAGTCATATATTAAATATGACATATGTGGAATGTCATAAGGAGTGCGTCCAGATAAGTGACGCATCGCTATGACGCACTCCAGCAATGCGTTACTTGGAATGTCATAAGGAGTGCGCACAGAAAAGTGACGCATTGCACCAGTAGTGTAAAAAAATGTGTTGCGTTGCGTTATATTTAAAAAGTGAGGTATCTAGGTAGATGGGTCACTTTTTAAAATCAAGCGCCACATTATATCTGCGTGAGGTATAATGCATGCAGAGGGGGTGTTCCCCCACAAAAAGCTTTGTAATAGCGACGCAGTGAAATGTTTGAGATTTCACTGCGTCACTTTTAGGATGCTGTTGCATCCTTTAAATATAGTGCAACGAGGCACATTTTATTACACTGCTGGTGTGATGCGTCACTTTTCTGTACACAGTCCTTATGACATTCCAGATGTGTCATATTTAATGTATGACGAATCATGTTGCAAGGAGTTACAGATACGTCAGTATTTCTGACATATGTGTAAACATAAAAGTGATGCGAGGCCGGCGCAAAATTTTGACGCAATAGCATCCTAAAAGTGACGCAGGGAAATCTCATAGATTTCAGTACGTTGTTATTACCAAGCTTTTTGCGAGGGATTGCCCCCTCTGCATACATTATACCTGATGCAGATACAATATGGCGCAGAGTTTTAAAAAGTGACCCATGTACCTAGATGCGTCACTTTTTAAAAAATAGTGTCAGGTATAATGCATGCAGAGGGGGTGTTCCTTGCAAAAAGCTTGGTAATAATGACGCAGTGAGTCACTTTTAGGATGCAGTTGCGCCAAAATCTTGCGCCTGCTTCATAGCAAACCTTTCACATGGTGCTTTTTCCATGTGAAAGGACACATTACTGGAGTTGCGTCACTTTTGTGACGCACTCCTGCAATGCGTTACTTTTGTGTTTAGAGATATGTCAGAAATACTGACATATCTGTAACTCCTTGCGAATTGATTAGTCATATATTAAATATGACATATGTGGAATGTCATAAGGAGTGCGTCCAGATAAGTGACGCATCGCTATTTTCACGTAGCGATGCGTCACTTTTCAGAAATGAGGCCTCCAGTTTATTCACTGTGTCATAAATTTCTTTTCTAACACTCACCTTCTTTCAGTCCTCCTACTTCACTTCCTTTCACCTCTCATACCTTTCTGTTCTTTCTTACTCATTCTCCTTTCAATTATCAATGCACTATATTTCACTTACTCTTCATTTTTTAAGATTATAGCTCTTTGATGAGAATTGGAGGTAGTTCTGAAAAGAACTTTTGGTTTTCTTCTTTTAACTGAAGAGGAACAAAAACAGGGAATAGAAACTGCTCAACAGGAGCAAAAAGAAAAGAAAAAAATTAGGGGTGGGAAGGGCAGTGATGGTTCTCTAATGCCCGAACCATGAGCAGGACACTTTGCTCCCCATAGGTGAGGAGTTGATTGCAGTATCTGCATCTGACGACCCCATGGTTGAATGCAGGTTGGATGTTTGCTACCTGCCCCTGAGCTTGTTCTCTTCCAGAAGAAGTTGCTCCTCCGGTTGATGTAGAGGCCCCATCTCTAGGAACCTCCTGTGCCAGAGCCCTGACACTTTCCCGGGCAAAATTCTGGGGGTGCTTGGTCTCCACATGGCGAATCATGGTGAAGTTGCCAAAAGAGTATTTTTTTAGGGGGTTACCCCGTGACAGGACCTTTTTGCAGATCCTGCACTCTACTTTTGGTGCATTCACCTTTTTCTGGTCTGCAGGAAACTTAAAAAATTTCCAGATGAAATGTCCCTTCTTCTTTGGGGTAGGTGGCTCTTCATCAATGAAGTCATCTTCACTGCTGGATGATCTGGCAGCCATGATTATCCAAGAAATATGCAAGAGCAAAACAGGCAGGTCTTTCAGTCACAAAAGTGAAAGAAGAAGTGAAGGAAATGGGTGGGGATTTCATTCATTGTAAAAAAAAACTGTTAGCAACCAATGAAAAGTGTTATTTTAGGGTCACATGACCCGACGCGCTTACGCTGCGCGCTCAGGTGCACTTCCGGGTGCGTTTACGCAGCGCGATCGTAGGCGCTTCCGGGGCGCAAACGTGGCGCGATCGTAGGCGCTTCCGGGGCGCAAACGTGGCGCGATCGTAGGCGCTTCCGGGGCGCAAACGTGGCGCGATCGTAGGCGCTTTTGCGTGCGTTTAGGAGCCGCGCACGTAGGCGCTTCCGAGGGCACGTACGTTGCGCGCCGAAGTGACGTCATCAATCTTTCATAGAAATGCAAAATCATTTTCCATATTAAAAAAAAAAAATTTTATTTGTATGGTACGAAATGTTTTGCATTATTATTAACTTTTCATTCATATTTTTTTTTCACGAACGACAGTTGCGCTCTGGGTGCGCTTTCAGATGAGCGCACGGAGAAGCTTACAGGAGAGCTTAGCTGAAAGCTTCCCCGAGCGCGCACCCAGAGCGCAAAAGAAAAAAATTATAAAAAAAATGAATACTTAAAAAAAAACAGCAAATTGTAAAAAAAAAAAAGGTAAGAAACTCGATATACAAAGGAATTAGCATTTAAAAAACCTATGAAATTCACTGAAAAAACCATAGGTTTCACACCAGTTATAGTTAGGAATTAGCATTTAAAAAACCTATTAAATTCACTGAAAAAACCATAGGTTTCACACCAGTTATAGTTAGCTGGAAATTTTACTGATATAAAACCATTGAAATTCCCACGTTATAGTTAGTCGGACTCACTATAACTTGCGCGTGCAATGCACTGCTGATGACATCACATATTACATCACTCATGACATGGTCAGTGACATCACTCATGACATCACTGATGACACCATCCAGTGAATATGTGTCTTTCTGAAAAATAAATATTAGTGAGTTATGTTTAAATATTTAAATATATATATTAGTGTTTCACTTTGTGTATAAGTGGCTACATGTGTTGATAAGTAGCTACATGCGTATGTATATGGGTTATTAGATATTTTTATTAGTATCAGTATGAGTGTCTATATGGTTTGGTGGGGGTATTACTTAGCACATAGATGCATGAGTGACTGACTCTTTCTTTGTATGTGTTTTGAAGACAGCATATGTACAGGACTGTATGGGTGGATGAGTGTCTATATGTGTTTGTTAGTGAGTAAATGACTGTCTCACTAGTGTCTTTATCAGTAACTACATATGTTTTAATCTAGTATATATGAATATTGATGTATATAAGTGAGTATATGTGAGAGTAAGAGATTGTAAGAGTTCCTGTTTAAATAAGTATGTGTTTCTATAAGTGATTGTTTAAGAGAATAAATATGTGTAATTTTCAATAGAAGTAAGGTGGAAGTGTGTGTATAACTCTATATTCAAATAAATGGTTGTTCAATAGTTTATTTGCACGTGTGAATATGTGTGTGAGTAACTTTTGGATGAATGTCGGTGTGTAACAGGATGTATAGGTGTATCTCTTCATATGATGAGTGAGTATATGTATGAGTGACTATATAGAACTGTTGGTGAATGAGTGGATGTGTATATAGATAGTGGAATTACTGAATTGCTTGTTGTAACTGATATAGGTATCTCCATTTTTTTAAAAATTTCAGTTTCTATTTTTGAATATGTGTCTCAAGGGTTACATTATAGTGAAAGGAGGTCTGTCAATATGTCACAAGGATGGTGTCATGAGTGATGTCACTGACCATGTCATGAGTGATGTAATATGTGATGTCATCAGCAGTGCATTGCACGCGCAAGTTATAGTGAGTCCGACTAACTATAACGTGGGAATTTCAATGGTTTTATATCAGTAAAATTTCCAGCTAACTATAACTGGTGTGAAACCTATGGTTTTTTCAGTGAATTTAATAGGTTTTTTAAATGCTAATTCCTAACTATAACTGGTGTGAAACCTATGGTTTTTTCAGTGAATATATATATATATATATATATATATATATATTTTCACCAATTCTGACGATCACATTAGCAATCAGGCGCTGACTCCGTGGGGTCTTTATCAGAAACAAGTATTTATTTTCTCAGTGCTTGGATTGACGCGTTTCGACGGTCACAGCCGCCTTGCTCACAACACAGAGCAAACAATTCATCATTGCTTTTAACATGTCAACCTGTGATTGGATCTCAGAATGGTTTCCCCATAGTCATGACTACCAGTTCAAAACTCACTGGAAATTCACAGCGTTTTCTATGTAGTTTAACTGCTGTTACACAGAAACAACATCTATAATGTTAAACTGCACATTTTTACATTTTATGTTAAATAATAGGCAATTGGTGTCATTGCCGATTATAGAAATAAATTAAATAAAATAAAGCAAAAAGCATTTTACAATTTATGAGCTTAGTAAGGGTTTGCATGTAAATTCACTTTTCGCAATGTGTTAAAAATACACCAGATAAATCTGAATTATAAGTACCATCATTCCAAAGTTGTACTTAAAAATACAATAATAATGGGTCTAGTGCCCAATTATTAATCTTGAACCTAATAACATGTCATGGTTCATTTTGTATACCCGCATTTGATTAATTCTGAATTGAGCCCAAGTGGGCAATGATAACACATCGCAAATTGTTTGTCCAAACCCCTTAAATTCTTATGCTACTCATTACATAACTGCTCTGTAATGTTTTAACAGTGAGATCTCATTGTTTTTAGAGGAAACCATTAAAAATTAAATTCTGTGAGCATGTATACTGCTAATTCAGATAGATGACATATATCTTATTCATAATCTTATATCTAGGACTCTGTTTTCGGAGGAATGGTTTGGGAGCTTACAGAATCTATGTTCATTATTTTTTATAGGAATCATAAATGTACACTAAGTGCTTCGTCTGCATTTAGACCTTGCGGCGTCTTGCTGTCTAGGAGAATAATATACCTCGACTCTAATCTCCTGAGGGCTAGTTGTCTGTTTCCCCCTCTAATACTTTTTTTCACATGGTCTATGACGAAGTATTTGATGTTATCCGCATTGCCATCATGTGTCATATTTATATGCCTCGCCACCGGATATGTTGGGTCCTTATTTTTTATGGCCCTGAGATGCTGAAGCACCCTTACATGGACCGGGTGTATAGTACTGCCTACGTATCTTTTATTGCAACTACATTGCAAAACATAGACTGCAAAGTCTGTTTTGCAAGTGTAATTCGCTCGTATCTCTAGTGGGGTTTTCCTATAAGGAACATTTACCTTGGCAACATTGGTACCATACTGACACGCTTTGCATTTTGTACATTTAAAAAAACCATTTTTGGTTTTTAACCATGGCGGCTCTTTCTTTTTCAACACTGGGGCATTGTCTACCAGCTCCTCCCTCATACTTTTAGCTTTTCTGAATGTGAGTTGTGGATTTTTGTTACAACTTTTGCCTATTATCGGATCATTCCGAACTATGGGCCAGTGTCTGTAAATTATATTTCTCACTTGCTTATGGTATGCATTATACCCTGTGATGAGGCGTGGGATTCCTGTGTTTTGTTCAGATTCAGTTTTTTTAATCTTGGCTGTAAACAATAGGTCTTTTCTGTCCTTATGTTCACATTTCCGTTCTGCCTTTTTCAATATATGTTCTGGATAGCCTCTAAGTTTTAACCTGCTGAACAATTTGGTTTTTGAATTTTTGTAGCTTGTGGTTGTGCTACAATTTCTTTTCATTCGGAGACATTCTGCATATGGTATGCTATCAATTAGGTTTGGAGGGTGAAAACTAGAGGCATGCAAGATGGTGTTTCCTGCAGTAGGTTTGCGATAGGTGTTGGTTTCCATTTTATTGTCCACGACCAACAATTCCAAATCTAAGAAATTTATCCTACTGTTACTTGTTTCACAGGTAAATTTTAAGTTTAGACTGTTCTCATTTAACCTTTCTGCAAACTCTTTGGCACTTGTTTCGCTACCTTTCCAAATTAAAAAGATATCGTCTATGTAACGACAATAGAATATTACATTTTGTGTCATTTCCTCCATATGTTTCACCCTGAGTACTTGCTCCTCCCCCCAGCCCATATGCAAATTAGCATAGCTGGGGGCGAAGCAAGTACCCATGGCCGCCCCTTGTGTCTGTTTGTACAGCAGTTTGTTAAAACTAAATGTGTTATTTTCCAAACACCACTCGGTCATTTGGAGTACCATCTGTGTGTGTTTATACAAGTCTAGGCTACGGCCTCCCAAGAAGTATCTGATTGCATTGAGCCCATCTTGGTGTCTTATGCTTGTATAAAGGCTTTGAACATCAAGTGTCACAAAAACATAATCTGAGTCCCACTTCACATCATAGATTTTTTTCAAAAAATCGCCACTGTCTCTTGTGTATGAGGGTAGAGCCTTTACAAAGGGTTGCAAAAAGGAGTCCACAAATCGGCTTGTATTTTCGAACAAACCTCCGATAGCGGAGATTATCGGTCTTCCCGGGGGGCAGGTAGGGTTTTGATGCACTTTTGGGATTAGGTACAGGTTTGGCGTGATTGGATAGTTGTTCCGTAAGAACTCAAATTCATTTTTTGAAATGGTTCCCGCCGTTTTCCAGTCATATAGACTCCTGTGATATCTTTCTTTTATATTGAGAATATTAGTTTCACTAATCCTTTGGTAACATTCTCTGTCAGACAGTTGTGATAACGCTTCAGCATTGTACATCTCTAGTGGCCAGAGAACTACGTTACCACCTTTGTCCGACCAACGCACAACTACATTGCTTCTTTCTCTTAACTTTGTCATGACCTTTTCATAAGCCAATCTTTCGTTCGCATGTGTTTTGTGGAAATCATTGCTACTTGACCATGATAAGGTTTTTAGATCACTGATGACTTTTTCTGAGAAAATATCAATGCAGTCTTTGGGCATAATGGGACAAAATGTAGATCTTGGCTTAAAGTTCGTCTTTGATGAACCTCCAATATTTATTCCAGCATATTCAGCTGCTTCCTGGGTGTCCATTATTTCATTTGTTTCTTCTGTGTCCAACTCTACCATTTCCCTGATGAAAGGCATATCGTCGATGTGCCAGCTCGTGGCTCCTGAAGATTCTTTTTCCGTGTTACTCATCTCTTTGGTGTTGAAGAAATGTTTTTTTAATTTCAGTTTTCTTGTAAACTGATGCAAATCTATCCGAGTCTGAGTGTAGTTAAAATTTGTGCGCTTACAATAGGTTAATCCTAGTGACAAAGTTTTTTCTTCTTCTTTTGTTAAAGCCATATTTGTTAGATTAATGACTGTATTTTTGTCTTGCATATTTTCATCAAGTTGTGTTTCCATTATCTTCTGTAATTCCGTCTGTACTTCTGTTTCTTTGTGTTGTCTTTTTGCTGTTTTGCATTTTCCCCATCTCCTGTTTTTTCGTTTCCTGCTTTTCGTGATGTTGCAGTTTTGTCTTTTGCCGAATCCCTTCGGCCCCGCAGTGGCCTTAGGGTTCTCAGTCTTTCCTCTCGTAAAAAATCCAACTCGTCTACAGGTGTGGGTATTTCTTCGTCTGCTGTCCTCGATCCCGATTTGCCAGGTTCCGATTCGGCTCCAGAACTTACTTCGGATTCTTCTGGTGTTCTATTGTCCTCTGCATTTGAGGCAGTTTGTTTTCTTTTCCTGTAATTGTCATATTTTTTAGCAAACGTATAAATACGCCCTTTCATATAGTCTGCGCGGTCTCTGAAACTTTTCGGCTTTGCGGTCTTTTATAGTTTGCTCATATTTGATCACACATGCTTTTATATCAGTCATTTGTTTGGTTATAAAATCTTGGTCTTCTTGTTTATCCAATTCCTGGGCAATATTGGCTAGTTGCGCCAAGAGTTTTTCTCTGTCTGATGTCGCATATTTTATCAGTATCTCCAACATATTTTTTGATGACTGTGCATTGTTATTAGCCCACTCTTCTAGCATTTTCGGGTCAGGATTGTCATATGTTGGAGCAAGAAGAATTCTCAGGCCTCTGGGTACTCTATTCACCTCTAAGTACCTACGCAAAGAAGTACACTCCCACCACTTAGAAATTTCCTGTTTGCGTATTTTTTCATAGTCTCTAAGTAGTGTCTTCATATCAGATTCTTTTGCTGACGGTTTGTTTTTATCATTTCCACTTCCCTTTCCAGTGTTTGGTTTTTTGTCGACATCTTCAAAGATATCGCGCGCCGCTTCCATGCGCTCCCGTTCCCAGTCCTCCGCCATCCTGCACTTGTATTAGGAGAAAGTACAGTCGTTTCTGACACCCACTGTCCGCTTCGGTCTCGCTAGCAAGCTCCGCTTCGGACTACCTCTCCCATAAGCCACCTGTTCGGATTTGTAACGCGCTAACTTGCAGCACTCGCAGGCTTACCTGGATTCTCCGATGCCCTCCGGCACACAAAGCATCCCGCTCACCATGTCCGTGCCGATCGTTCTCGCAGGCTCAATCCGATGCGTTTTGGCTTGGGGGGCGCTTCCCTTTCTTCTCCTCGAAGAGTTACCAAGTCGATCTGCCCGTCAGGGAAAGTGCTCCAAATCGAGGTGGGTCAGCGTGCGGGACTCAGGCTTCTCCCGTAATATTTTCACCAATCCTGACGATCACATTAGCAATCAGGCGCTGACTCCGTGGGGTCTTTATCAGAAACAAGTATTTATTTTCTCAGTGCTTGGATTGACGCGTTTCGACGGTCACAGCCGCCTTGCTCACAACACAGAGCAAACAATTCATCATTGCTTTTAACATGTCAACCTGTGATTGGATCTCAGAATGGTTTCCCCGTAGTCATGACTACCAGTTCAAAACTCACTGGAAATTCACAGCGTTTTCTATGTAGTTTAACTGCTGTTACACAGAAACAACATCTAAATTGCATTGCATTGCATATAAATTCACTTTTCGCAATGTGTTAAAAATACACCAGATAAATCTGAATTATAAGTACCATCATTCCAAAGTTGTACTTAAAAATATATATATATTATATATGTATATATATATATATATATATATATATCATATATATATATATATATATATTACCTACTGGCGTTCGCCAGTAGGTATATATAGTTAGGATTATTTGTCCATGGAACTTTTGAAAATTCTATGTCTAATAACTTTGGCGTTTGTGGACGGAATCGGCTGAAATTTTCAGGAAAATGGCACATTTTGTTTCTGAGCAGCCCTTGAAAATTTGGGGGGGTTTCCTCAAGGGGGGGCCGAGAAAAAAGGGGGGTCCCAAAACGCGTTTTTCCCATGTTAATTTCCATAGGGCGGTTGGCCTCACTTTTAGCTCGAACGGCTGAATGGATTTGCACGAAACTTGGCAAAATTGTAGGGACTGTTAGCCCGATGTGCCTTTGCTAGGTCTCAATATATGTGCTCCAGTGGATTTTGAGAAATTAACGTTCAAAACAAGATATATATCTGTAACAGCGCTCCGGGCTGCGCTCCGGTCCGCTTACTTTTCGCGAAACGGAACTTTGCGATGCGAAGCTGATTGGCTCCCCGGTGTCTGTCAACATTCTAAACAGTCCGGAGCGGCCGCCATCTTATCTCTCGGTAGGATCGAGAGAGAAGAAGAGGTGAAAAACGAAGGGGGAATTTAATGAAAGGGGGCAAGGTATACCCCTCTTGACCCCCTAGGAATGTTGTTGGGGTTATTAAAGGGTCCCATGGGGAAAATAAAAAAATATATATTTTTCACGGTAGAAGCGCTTCCCGGGCCGCGAACTGGGCCGCAAACTGGTAGCGAAACGGGAATTCGCCATTTTGTGCTTCGTTTTAATTAAATTACTAGGTATAAGGGGGTGCGGGAGACGTATCCTAATCCCTTATGTTTTCTGAGGGTGGCTGAGGAGGCTCATATATGTTGATATATGTCTTCCAGCGGCTGTGCGTGCGCCATCTTGTCTCTCGGTAGGATCGAGAGAGAAGGAGAGGTGAAAAACGAAGGGGGAATTTAATGAAAGGGGGCAAGGTATTCCCCTCTTGACCCCCTAGGAATGATGTTGGGGTTATCAAAGGGTCCCGTGGGGAAATGTTTTTTTATTTTTCACTGTAGAAGCGCTTCCCGGGCCGCAAACTGGTAGCGAAACGGGAATTCGCCATTTTGTGTTTTGTTTTAATTAAATTACTAGGTATAAGGGGGTGCGGGAGACGTATCCTGATCCCTTATGTTTTCTGAGGGTGGCTGAGGAGGCTCATATATGTTGATACATGTCTTCCAGCGGCTGTGCGTGAGCTTTTTTTTTTTTTTTGCTGCGTGACGTCTGTTAACGTTCGATTCGATGGAAATCAGGAAGTGTTGACCGCCAATTTGTCAGTGCGATAAAATATTTTGTTATAAATGAATCCTTATTGATAAACATTGTCTGCGCCATCTTGCCTTTTTTCCAATGCCACAATTGTGTCGTGCACGGCAGCCATTTTAGATGCCAGGCCGGTCCCAGGCTATCACCTAGCCCTGCGGATGTAGTTTATGGCCCCAGCTGTAGAGAATCCAGACATGCCAACCCTCCCGATTCAGGCGTGAGACTACTGATTTCAGTGCTAGTCTCCCGCCTCCCGATTTCTGCAAGCAAAAACCCGGGGGCATATTACCAACAACTAGCGATAATTTTTGTCTCTAACTTGTTTAGAGACAAAAACTATCGCCGCACATCGGCAGATAAACCTTGCTATTACCAAGGTTTATCGCAAATGCGAAAAAAAAACGCCGCAATGCATGAATATCGCTGAAAAGTCAGCGATATTCATGCATTATCGAGCAAATGCTCTTAGCCATGTTATCCACCTCCCACTGGATAACATGGCTAAGAACTGCTCAGGGCAGGTGTTAGCTTTTGGAGATATTCGCGCTTAGCGCGAATATCTCCAAAAGTTGGTAATAGGAGATAGCGATGTTAGGGACTGTTTCCAGTCGCTAACATCTTGGCACACCCACTTTGCATGTCATTAGTGATAAATATCACTGACATGCAAAGCGGGGCCCAAGATGGTCGCTATCTCCTTTTAGCTGTCACTAACTGGTGTTAGCGACAGCTTGGTAATAGGGAGATAATTTTATCTCCGCTTTCTTGGCTTTTAAAGCCAAAAAAAGCGGAGATAAACCCCCTTGATAATATGCCCCACGATTCCTCGGGGGTTTCAGCTGACAGGGCTTGGTATTGTGTTACGTGGTAATTCTTCCAGGAAACGTCAGAGGGTCGATGCAGGGGTTCTAGAAGGGGTGATAAACCATTTAAGCCTCATGAACAAGCGCATGGTCTTTTAAAGATCTGTGAAGTACTCGGGGCGGCGGTGTGTGTGTGTCCTCTTTCAGGAGCGGGCGGGGGGTGGCACTGCCAGCAACTTGCCAGGCCAGGCAGTGTTCAACACTTGCATCACCCTTTCTCTGCCTGCTATTGCGCTCCATGCTTCGGAAAGGTAAGAAAAAGAACGTGCATTTGAGTTTGAAATGTCCGATCCTGTAGCAGTGCACTTGCAAAGCCCACACATGACAATAACCCGATTCAAGGCCCCATTCACCCGATTTTTTAAAAATATATAGCACTCCAACAAAGTAGGATTATAAAACTTTATTAACTTTTAAATATAACGAACGCAACAAAAACTGTAAATACATTTAAACATTTTTTAACAAAAAAAAACAACAATGGTCAGAAGCTGTCTTTTGTGCGAATAGTCCCAAGGCAGCACAACGTGCTGAGTTCTGGACGGCACCCAGGTGATGTCACCTGGGTGCCGCACTGGTTTTTGGTTTCCTACAATGCAGCTCAGAAAAACAGCGTGGGGCGTCCCGGGTGGTGCGGGTGGAGGCCTCGTCAGTAGCGGTCTGTTGTGAGAATAGTCCCAAGGCAGCAGAACGCGCTGAGATGTGGATGGCACCCAGGTGATGTCCAGTAAACTGCCGCCCTGGTTTTGGTATCCTACAATGCTGCTCCGAAAATTGGCGTGGGGCGGCCCGGGGGGGGCGTGGGGGAGGCGGCGTGAACGGGCCTCCCCAGGTGGCGGCCATCCAGCTGAGTTGCGCCCGCTCTTGCGGCTACAGCGTCTCGCTCACCATGTAGTTGACTTCCACCCACTCTTGCAGTGCAGCGATAAGCGGCTGCCACAAGACTCTTAAAATGGCGGACGGCTCTTCGGTTTTGGGCCTGGTCCACTAAAATGGCCCTGGGACATCTTGGAACTCGGACGCTTGCCTGCTAGGGCTTGGGCTCCATTCTCGAAAGCGTCCCCTCAGCCGTGAAGATTCTACAAAAGTCTTGGGGGCCCTCGACTCCTGCAGGCTTCCGTGGGGAGCGGCTGCCATGATTGCTCGCGGAATGACCACGACGGAGCCACGAGATGGTGGTGCTCTCATGCTGACGCCAGCTTCAGTCTGAATCATCCAGAAACAAGGTGGGGCTTTCATCATTTAGGAAAAAAAAATGTTCTAAACCAATGAAAAGTGTTATTTTTAGGTCATATGACCAAGCCTTCCATCTTTAGGAAACCAAAAGTAAAATGAACCAATGAAAAGTTTTATAAACAAGTCACATGACCTGTTATGCGGCATAGGGCTACAAAAAGCGTAGAAAATCCGTTGGCACGTGAGGTGGCGTCAGTAGCGGACCGATGTGCGAATAGGCCGAAGGCAGCACAACGCGCCGAGATCCGGATGGCACCGAGTTAGTGTCCAGCAAGTTGCTGCACTGGTGTGGCTATCCTACAATGCTGCGCCGAAAGTCGGCGTGGGGCGCCCCATTGGCCTGTGAGGTCGCGTCAGTCAGTGGGGGCTGTGCGTCTCCCCCAAGATGGAGGCTCCTCGGCTGCAGTGGAGCGCCCCTTAGCGTTTCACTCGCCGTCCAACTGAGTTGCGTCCGCACTTGCGGCTACAGTAGGCCGAAGGCAGCACAACGCGCCGAGATCCGGATGGCACCGAGGTGGTGTCCAGCAAGTTGCCGCACTGGTGTGGCCATCCTACAATGCTGCGCCGAAAGACGGCGTGTCCAGCTGAGTTGCGGTCACTCTTGCGGTACAGTGACTCGAACGCGCAGAGATCCGGATGGCACCGAGGTGGTGTCCAGCAAATTGCCGCACTGGTGTGGCCATCATACAATGCTGCGCCGAAAGACGGCGTGTCCAGCTGAGTTCCAGTCACTTTTGCGGTACAGTGACTCGAACGCGCCGAGATCCGGATGGCACCGAGGTGGTGTCCAGCAAGTTGCCGAACTGGTGTGGCCATCCTACAATGCTGCGCCGAAAGTCGGCGTGGGGTGCCCCGTTGGCTTATGAGGTGATGTCAGTAGTGGACCGATGTGTGAATAGGTCGGAACCAGCACAAGGCGCCAAGATCCGAATGGCAAGTCCTGGATGTTGAGTGCCATAGTTGAGAGTTCTGAGCAGTGCTTGTAAGACTGTCTGAAGCTTATTTGCACCTGCTGCAGCTTCACTATTGCCCTGGTGTGGCCAAAGATCGCACATGACATAGGCGGCCGGCTCCCGAGGTCCGGCGGAACTTTTTTCCTTTTCCTTTTTGCTTCTTGTCCCACAATCCGTTTCACCTGAAGACACGACCAGGTCCCTGAATGTGTGCAGGAGGACGTTATTGATTGAATCAAAATGGCGGCTTCACACAAAGCTGACTCAAGCGTTGCTGTTGATGCTATACAGACAAAAATTGGTTTTCAGTTTGTACATTCTTCAGGATTTGTTTTCCATCCAAGGCTGATTGAGAGTTTGTAGAAAAATGGCTTCAGATTTTCCACATACTACTCTTCAACATTCTTCCTAAATGTAACAATGTGAGACTCACTAGGAGAACGGCTGTTTATCTTTCCTTTCAAAATGCTGCCAACAATATTTTCTGAATGGAAGACACCATCTTGTAGCATAAAGGGCCGAAATGGGTTCTGGTCTGGCCGATGGTTGGTGGAGACGTTTTGACTATATCTTGGACCTGCCCGGCCTCGCCCAAAATGGCGCTGGTATAAATGGGACTCGTAACTCCTTGTTGTGTACTGGTTGAACAACCTTGATATCACGAGATATGAATGCAGTTTTGATGCTCATGGCGGGCGGGGACGAGAATTGATTGAATATTTTGACATCCCTATTGATATTAAGTTCTGATGTGTTATTGATTACTGTAGTATTGAAAGTTCAAATTAACGTCACCCATGGTACTTGCCCGCAAATGTATATCTAGAAAATTAACTGGCCCTGTCGTAATTTAATTACAAAATGTACGTCCACCGATTCCGCAACTGTTAGACACCTTAGTTCTTGCAACCTAATCGCCCGCTCGTTACGTTCCTCTATAATGTAAATGTCTCCTCATCATATACGATTTCAGTTTGCTCCGTGGCCGGCCCACGTGGTTATAGGCCCGTATTTGTATACTGACATTTTCACAATAAAGGTTTTAAAACAAAACATGGTAGTAGTATTTACATTGGTAAAGTTTTTACTTTTAGTCACTGTTTTCGAATCAGTAAAAGGCAAGTGAAATAAAGCAGTCCAATTACATGACGGATAAAAGGTATAATACGTAGGAACGCAGTAAAGATAAATGGTCAAGGGCAGTTGTGTTTTCCACTCCTGCAACATAAAGTGATCGATAAGAATCTGATAATCAGGTGTATCGGCGACTAAGACAGCAGGCCAAGTCTCTTTTACTCAACGGCTCCGTCATGGAACGAAGAAACGTCCTTTTTCTCGAAAAAGGAATATATTTTACTTGCAGGACAGTTGTAAATTTTTCGGGAAAGTACATTAGCCTGGAATATTATAACATATATGTTTAAAAAAAAAGTTTGAAATCAATAAAAAGCGTATTTTTTAGGTCATATGACCAAGCTTTTCATTATTAAAATAACAAAAGTAAAATGAACCAATAAAAAGTTTTATTAACAAGTCACATGACCTGTTATGCTTACGTTACGCGCTGCGCGCCGCGCCCCGGATCACTTCCAGGTGCGCTAACGGGGCGTGTCATATAACGCATTACGCGACAACGTAGGTCAAGAATATAGTCAAAATGTCTCCACCAACCAGCGTTCGGAACACAACCCCTTTCAGCAGTCCAAAAAGTTCTGTTAAATGACAACAGAGGGGACAGGCAACAAGAACCATCAGTCAAAGAGGGGAGGGCAAGTTCTTCTCTACCGGGTCATGTTGGGGCGCTACCGGAACTGATCGAATTGGTAGTCTACAGTGTTTCTGGATGTTTCAGACTAAAGCTGGCGTCAGCATGAGAGCACTACCATCTCGTAGGTCCGTCGTGGCCATTCCACGAGCAAACATGGCAGACGCTCCCCACCAGAAGCCTGCGGGAGTTGGGGGCCCCCAAGACTTTTGTAGAATCTTCACGGCTGAGGGGACGCTTTCGAGAATGGGACCCAAGCCCTATCAGGGAAGCGTCCGAGTTCCAAGGTGTCCCAGGGCCATTTTAGTGGACCACGCCCAAATCTGAAGAGCCGGCCGCCATTTTGAGAGTCCTGTGGCAGTCGCTTATCGTTGCATCGCAAGAGCGGGAGCAACTCAACTACATGGTGAGCGAGACGCTGTAGTCGCAAGAGCGGGCGGTAAACAGCTGAATGGCGGAAGAGGCACAGTGTAGCAAAAGCGGGTGGAATGGCAACTAAAACGGTAAAGGGGCGCCCCACTACAGCGTGTCTTCAGGTCAAACGGATTGTGGGACAAGGTCCAGAATAGAAGAGTCATCAAAAGGCAAAAAGTTCCGCCGGACCCCGGGAGCCGGCCGCCTATGTCGGGGCGATCTCAGGCTAAACCGGTGCTATAAGACTTGGGGAGGGGGTCGGAGCCAAGCGTCTTCTCCGAGTCCGTGCCATCACACCGCCCCTCGGGGGCCTCCGTCAAGCGGTTCAGGGAGGCACCACATCACATTGTTTTCAAATGCAGTCAGGTCCACAAACGACCCTCACTTACTTTGAGAATAGTGAAGCTGCAGTAGGTGGAAATAAGCTTCAGACAGTGTTACAAGCGCTGCTCAAAACTCTGAACTATGGCACCCAACATCCAGAACTTATGCCATTTGAGAATCAGAGTGCATGAGTTTCATGCTCGATCGATTAAGCTAGCCGGATCGGGCAATAAAAAGTATAAAATAGTTATGTAAATAGTTATTTAATAAAATGTTTTACCCTGTTTCTTTGCTGGTGTGTTGTATATATTTTTAATATTTGCATAGGGTTTGTCGTTATTTTGCGCGGGGTGGGTGACGGAGCCGAGCTGTCTTGCAGCCCTCATGGTGTGGAGCTCAGTTCATCTCACTATTTTCGTATTTCTCATGAAGGGTTGTTCCTAATATTTCTATTTTAGCGAGGTCAAAAAGAGATCCAATTAATGGCCTACTGATTTTGCTCGATTAATTTTATTTTTTTACACGATTTTTCACGATTTTTCACTATCTGCAAAGACTAAACAGAGTATTGCGACTTTGTGCTTGTTTGTAAATAGAGAATGAACCAAAGAGAATCAATTGTAAAACAGTAAATGCTTGGATAACAATCAATCAAATGGAGAGACAAGCAGGCACGACGGATTACAACGGGGGTAAAGGCCTGCGTTAACTACCCTTCACTATCTGCAAAGAGAGAGTACTACTAAGAGAAAAGAGGGGAGGGGGGGGCAGCGTTCAAAGCACATCAGCGTGCATAAACACGAAAAAGTTTTTACCTATCACATACTTGACATTTGACAGCTTTTGATATTTGCTATTAAAAAACCATTGAAATTCACAGAAAAAACCATAGGTTATAGACGATATATAGTTAGGAATTTGCATTTACAAAACCTTATTTTACTCACACAAAACCATTGAAATTCCATATATAGTTAGATGCGCTAACTATATATCGCGCACCCGCAATCCACTGCTGATGATGTCACATATTACATCATTCATGACATGGTTAGTGACATCACTGATGACATCACTGATGACATCTCAAATGACATCACTGATAAAATCACTGATAACATCTCATTTGACATTACTGATCACATCACTGATGATATCATTCATGTGATAATACCATGAACCTCTTCAGACTCTAATATAACCTTAGATACAATCAGTGTAAACAGACATTCACAGACTGTCACTCATCCATGGAGTTACTCACACACCTAGTCAGTTATTCAAAAAATCAATCACACCTCCATTTTCTCAACTATACAGTTATACACACCTTACTTATTCAAACATATACTAACACATATTTACTCTCTTATACAATCCCTGATACATGTTCACAATGATCCATACAGCCACTCACACATTCACTGGCTCTTATGCACAGTTATTTATATATGTCAACTCTCACATGTACTGTGTTTTACATATGTACTTACTTTGACGTGTAGCACTGAGATATCCATTCACTCACCAATACACTCATGCACAGTCAACCGCCCATACAGCTGTTTCCACATGCAGTTTTGAACCCATACATATAGTGAATCAACTACTCACACATCTAGGTACAGAGTCACATACCTCCCAGCCACCCATACACACACACTCAGTGTCCCATACAAATACTTGGACAACCAATCAATAACCCATACAGTTACTCATATAGCTACTGATCAACACATGCAGCAGTTTGTAGAACAACAGATATAATGATGCACAAATTAAGATAGTTTAGTCACTAACCCATGCACTCATTAAGACACATTTAATCATTCTCTCATACAGTCAGTCATGCACCTACTAAATCCTTCTTCCAGACACTTATACATCCACTCATTCTTCAATATGTAAGACATATTTTAACTTTACAGAAACATACAGTCACTGGATGTTGTCATCAGTGATGTCATTTGAGATGTCATCAGTGATGTCATCAGTGATGTCACTAACCATGTCATGAATGATGTAATATGTGACATCATCAGCAGTGGATTGTGGGTGCGCGATATATAGTTAGCGTATCTAACTATATATGGAATTTCAATGGTTTTGTGTGAGTAAAATAAGGTTTTGTAAATGCAAATTCCTAACTATATATCGTCTATAACCTATGGTTTTTTCTGTGAATATATATATATATATATATATATATATATATATATATATATATATATATATCCTTTCCAAAAGCCCTTGCGCTCAAGATATGCACTCCACGATGCTCTGACTCAATGTCACGTTTTGGCCTCACTGCAGCGCATTTCCCTCTGTTCCATTCATTTCACAGCTGATACTCGACGCGTTTCGAGGCCAACGCCTCTTAATCATGAGTTCCTAGAGGCAAAAGAAAGGCTCACCTTGTCATTTGTTCTTAATTTATTCAAAAAGTTCGCCCCCAGTGGGCGTGGCTTACAAAGATATGCCGCTTTGCGTACTGGTATTTGCAGTTCATCAAGGTGAGTAACAGTGTTAGTCCTTTTAGTAGGCTCCATGCCTCTAGGTGCAGTGTAACATTTATAATAACCTTTAGTAGGCAGGTACATGGGGCTGTGCGCTATCCTTTGCAGAAGAGCATCGTGCAACAGAAGGAAACGTTACCTTCCTCAGCTTTTAAGTTCCAAATGGTGCAACACTTGTTTCCGGTGCTCGGGCAGCCGCGTTTTATTGATCCTTTCCAAAAGCCCTTGCGCTCAAGATATGCACTCCACGATGCTCTGACTCAATGTCACGTTTTGGCCTCACTGCAGCGCATTTCCCTCTGTTCCATTCATTTCACAGCTGATACTCGACGCGTTTCGAGGCCAACGCCTCTTAATCATGAGTTCCTAGAGGCAAAAGAAAGGCTCACCTTGTCATTTGTTCTTAATTTATTCAAAAAGTTCGCCCCCAGTGGGCGTGGCTTACAAAGATATGCCGCTTTGCGTACTGGTATTTGCAGTTCATCAAGGTGAGTAACAGTGTTAGTCCTTTTAGTAGGCTCCATGCCTCTAGGTGCAGTGTAACATTTATAATAACCTTTAGTAGGCAGGTACATGGGGCTGTGCGCTATCCTTTGCAGAAGAGCATCGTGCAACAGAAGGAAACGTTACCTTCCTCAGCTTTTAAGTTCCAAATGCACCATTTGGAACTTAAAAGCTGAGGAAGGTAACGTTTCCTTCTGTTGCACGATGCTCTTCTGCAAAGGATAGCGCACAGCCCCATGTACCTGCCTACTAAAGGTTATTATAAATGTTACACTGCACCTAGAGGCATGGAGCCTACTAAAAGGACTAACACTGTTACTCACCTTGATGAACTGCAAATACCAGTACGCAAAGCGGCATATCTTTGTAAGCCACGCCCACTGGGGGCGAACTTTTTGAATAAATTAAGAACAAATGACAAGGTGAGCCTTTCTTTTGCCTCTAGGAACTCATGATTAAGAGGCGTTGGCCTCGAAACGCGTCGAGTATCAGCTGTGAAATGAATGGAACAGAGGGAAATGCGCTGCAGTGAGGCCAAAACGTGACATTGAGTCAGAGCATCGTGGAGTGCATATCTTGAGCGCAAGGGCTTTTGGAAAGGATCAATAAAACGCGGCTGCCCGAGCCGCGGAAACAAGTGTTGCACCATTTGGAACTTAAAAGCTGAGGAAGGTAACGTTTCCTTCTGTTGCACGATGCTCTTCTGCAAAGGATAGCGCACAGCCCCATGTACCTGCCTACTAAAGGTTATTATAAATGTTACACTGCACCTAGAGGCATGGAGCCTACTAAAAGGACTAACACTGTTACTCACCTTGATGAACTGCAAATACCAGTACGCAAAGCGGCATATCTTTGTAAGCCACGCCCACTGGGGGCGAACTTTTTGAATAAATTAAGAACAAATGACAAGGTGAGCCTTTCTTTTGCCTCTAGGAACTCATGATTAAGAGGCGTTGGCCTCGAAACGCGTCGAGTATCAGCTGTGAAATGAATGGAACAGAGGGAAATGCGCTGCAGTGAGGCCAAAACGTGACATTGAGTCAGAGCATCGTGGAGTGCATATCTTGAGCGCAAGGGCTTTTGGAAAGGATCAATAAAACGCGGCTGCCCGAGCCGCGGAAACAAGTGTTGCACCATTTGGAACTTAAAAGCTGAGGAAGGTAACGTTTCCTTCTGTTGCACGATGCTCTTCTGCAAAGGATAGCGCACAGCCCCATGTACCTGCCTACTAAAGGTTATTATAAATGTTACACTGCACCTAGAGGCATGGAGCCTACTAAAAGGACTAACACTGTTACTCACCTTGATGAACTGCAAATACCAGTACGCAAAGCGGCATATCTTTGTAAGCCACGCCCACTGGGGGCGAACTTTTTGAATAAATTAAGAACAAATGACAAGGTGAGCCTTTCTTTTGCCTCTAGGAACTCATGATTAAGAGGCGTTGGCCTCGAAACGCGTCGAGTATCAGCTGTGAAATGAATGGAACAGAGGGAAATGCGCTGCAGTGAGGCCAAAACATGACATTGAGTCAGAGCATCGTGGAGTGCATATCTTGAGCGCAAGGGCTTTTGGAAAGGATCAATAAAACGCGGCTGCCCGAGCCGCGGAAACAAGTGTTGCACCATTTGGAACTTAAAAGCTGAGGAAGGTAACGTTTCCTTCTGTTGCACGATGCTCTTCTGCAAAGGATAGCGCACAGCCCCATGTACCTGCCTACTAAAGGTTATTATAAATGTTACACTGCACCTAGAGGCATGGAGCCTACTAAAAGGACTAACACTGTTACTCACCTTGATGAACTGCAAATACCAGTACGCAAAGCGGCATATCTTTGTAAGCCACGCCCACTGGGGGCGAACTTTTTGAATAAATTAAGAACAAATGACAAGGTGAGCCTTTCTTTTGCCTCTAGGAACTCATGATTAAGAGGCGTTGGCCTCGAAACGCGTCGAGTATCAGCTGTGAAATGAATGGAACAGAGGGAAATGCGCTGCAGTGAGGCCAAAACGTGACATTGAGTCAGAGCATCGTGGAGTGCATATCTTGAGCGCAAGGGCTTTTGGAAAGGATATATATATATATATATATATATATATATATATATATATATATATATATATATATATATATATATATATATATATATATATATTCACTGAAAAAACCATAGGTTATAGACCATATATAGTTAGGAATTTGCATTTACAAAACCTTGAAAATTCACTGAAAAAACCATAGGTTAGAGACCATATATAGTTAGCTGGACATTTTATTGACATAAAACCAATGAAATTCCATATATAGTTAGTTGCACTAACTATATATCGCGCACCCGCAATTCACTGCTGATGATGTCACATATTACATCATTCATGACATGGTCAGTGACATCACTGATGACATCACTGATGACATCTCAAATGACATCACTGATGACATCACTGATGGCATCTCAAATGACATCACTGATGACATCATCTAGTGTCTGTGTGTTTTTGTAAAGTTTAAATATGTTTTACATATTGAAGAATGAGTGGATGTATGGAAGACTGAGTGTGTGTGTGGCTGGCTGGGAGGTGTGTGACTCTTTGCATATCAATGTGTACTTGTATCAGTGATTGTATAAGAGAGTAAGTATGTGTTAGTATATGTGTGAAAAGTATGGTGTTCTGTGTTTAACTGTATAGATGAGGAAATCGAAGTGTGATTGATTCTTCACAGGACTGACTAGGTGTATGAGTGCATATGATAGTCTTGTAATAATGAGTGACTGTATGTATGAGTGATTGTATGGGTGAATGAGTGAATGTGTGTGTAGACGTAGGAATCAGTGAGTGCGTATGTAGTAACTGGTATTGGTGTGTCATGATGTCATCAGTGATGTCATTTGAGATGTCATCAGTGATGTCATTTGAGATGTCATCAGTGATGTCATCAGTGATGTCACTGAAGTATGGTGTTCTGTGTTTACCTGTATAGATGAGGAAATGGAAGTGTGATTGATTCTTTACAGGACTGACTAGATGTGTGAGTAACTCCATGGATGAGTGGCAGTGTGTGAGTGTCTGCATAGGTGTATGAGTGCATATGATAGTGTTGTAATAATGAGTGACTGTATGTATGAGTGATTGTATGGGTGAATGAGTGAATGTGTGTGTAGACGTAGGAATCAGTGAGTGCGTATGTAGTAACTGGTATTGGTGTGTCATGATGTCATCAGTGATGTTATTTGAGATGTCATCAGTGATGTCATCAGTGATGTCATTTGAGATGTCATCAGTGATGTCATCAGTGATGTCACTGACCATGTCATGAATGATGTAATATGTGACATCATCAGCAGTGAATTGCGGGTGCGCGATATATAGTTAGTGCAACTAACTATATATGGAATTTCATTGGTTTTATGTCAATAAAATGTCCAGCTAACTATATATGGTCTCTAACCTATGGTTTTTTCAGTGAATTTTCAAGGTTTTGTAAATGCAAATTCCTAACTATATATGGTCTATAACCTATGGTTTTTTCAGTGAATTTCATTGGTTTTTTAAAAGCTAATATCTATAGCTGTAAAATATATTCTTTATTACGTGACGTATCACGTAGCCACGTGAGACGCCTCATGGCGCGTCGCATAACCGTGACGTATCGGCTCTGCAGCGCAAACAAAACCCGTAACGTAAGCGTGCCGGAGCACGCTTACAGATATATATATTTTTTTTAACCTTAATTAGACAAAATCCACACGTGCACATATCTTGAGGCCTTGCAAAGGCACATCAAACAAACAGTCCCTACAATTTTGTCAAGTTTGCTGGAAATCTATTCCCTTAATTTTTTTTTTACTGTTTCTCTTGGTTTTCTCCTTGTTACGCTTACCGGGACGCTACCCGGTACGCGAACCGGACGCTTCAAAAACACAAGATGGCGGACTCCCGTTACGCTGCCGGTTAGCTGCCCAGTTCACATACCGGGAAGCGCCTCTACCGCGAAAAATCGCGGGGGACTTTAATATCCCCCTCATCAATCCTAGGGGGTCAGGAGGGGTTTACCTTGCCCCCTTTCCTTCATTTCCCCCTTCTTTTTTCACCACATCTTGTCTCTCGAACCTACCGAGAGACAAGATGGCGGCCGCTCCGGACTGTTTACAATGTTGACAGCTACGCTGCCGGTTAGCTGCCCGGTGAGCTGCCCGGTTCGCGTATCGGGACGCGCCTCTACGGCGTAAAATCGCAAAAAAATTATTTTATTTTTTTTTGCCCCGCGGGGCACTTTAATATCCCCCTCATCAATCCTAGGGGGTCAAGAGTGGTCTACCTTGCCCCCTTTCCTTCATTTCCCCCTTCGTTTTTCACCACATCTTGTCTCTCGATCGTACCGAGAGACAAGATGGCGGCCGCTCCGGACTGTTTAGAATGTTGACAGACACCGGAGAGCCAATCAACTTCGCTTCGCGAAGTTCCGTTACGCGTCAGGTACGCAAACCGGGGCGCTAACCGGAGCGCTGTCACAGATATATATTTTTTTTTAAACGTTAATTTCTCAAAATCCACTGGAGCACATATATTGAGACATAGCAAAGGCACGTCGGGCAAACCATATCTACAATTTTGCCAAGTTTCATGTAAATCTATTCAGCCGTTCGAGCTAAAAGTGAGTCCAACCGCCCTATGGAAAAATGAATGGGAAAAACGTGTTTTGGGACCCCCCTTGTTTCTCGGCCCCCCCCCTTGACGAAACCCCCCCAAATTTTCAGGGGCTGCTCAGAAACGAAATGTGCCATTTTCCTGAAAATTTCAGCCAATTCCGTCCACAAACGCCAAAGTTATTAGACATAGAATTTTCAGAAATCCCATAGAGAAAAAATCCTAACTATATATACCCACTGGCTATCGCCAGTAGGTAATATACATATATAAACATATATAATCTGCATATCTATATAAATATAAATGCATGCATACATATACATATATGCATACATATGCATGTTATTTACATGAAAGTTTTAAAAACACTAATAAAAGCAAAGCTAAAAAGCCACCTCATTACAAACAGAATGGCTTTAACTTAAACGAGGGCGAGATCTATTGCATTTTCAATGCTTGTTTACTTTGGTTCTATCAAGAAGGCATTCAGATGTTTCACACATTTGCCATACATTCTGAATGTTAGCACTCTAGTTGCTCATTAGATCACTGTAGTAAAGCTAGTGCTCACCAGGGAAGTCTGCTGCTAATCATGGTTTGCAGCCATTTTCCCGCATTTTTTATCCCGCAGACTTTCAGTCTGCATACCATTATCCCGCAAGGTCATTGACCTCGCATACCATTATCCCGCATTTTTTCAAAACGCATGTGCATTTATCGCGCATGCCTTTACAAAGAATTACGTTTTAAAGGCATGTATGGTAAATGCATTTGCGTTGTGAAAACCACGATGACGAGAGAGGTAAGTGGGTTTGTGTTAATTTTTTCGTGGGTTAGTGATTGTGTAGTGTAGTGTAGTGTTGTGTAGTGTAGTGTTGTGTTAGTGTAGTGTAGAGTTGTGGTGGTTGTTTAGTGTAGGGTCATGCTGGGGGTAGTTTTTTAGGGTTTAGGGTAGTGTTGTAGTGTTTGCGTAGTGTAGGGTCATGCTGGGGCTAGTGTTTTAGGGTTTAGGGTAGTGTTGTAGTGTTTGCGTAGTGTAGGGTCATGCTGGGCGTAGTGTTTTAGGGTTTAGGATAGTGTTGTAGTGTTTGCGTAGTGTAGGGTCATGCTGGGGGTAGTGTTTTAGGGTTTTGGGTAGTGTTGTAGTGTTTGCGTAGTGTAGGGTCATGCTGGGGTGTAGTATTTTAGGGTTTAGGGTAGTGTTGTAGTGTTTGTGTAGTGTAGGGTCATGCTGGGGGTAGTGTTTTAGGGTTTTGGGTAGTGTTGTAGTGTTTGCGTAGTGTAGGGTCATGCTGGGGTAGTGTTTTAGGGTTTTGGGTAGTGTTGTAGTGTTTGCGTAGTGTAGGGTCATGCTGGGGTGTAGTGTTTTAGGGTTTTCAGTAGTGTTGTAGTGTTTGCGTAGTGTAGGGTCATGCTGGGGTGTAGTGTTTTAGGGTTTTGGGTAGTGTTGTAGTGTTGGCGTAGTGAAGGGTCATGCTGGGGGTAGTGTTTTAGGGTTTTGGGTAGTGTTGTAGTGTTTGCGTAGTGTAGGGTCATGCTGGGGGTAGTGTTTTAGGGTTTTGGGTAGTGTTGTAGTGTTTGCGTAGTGTAGGGTCATGCTGGGGGTAGTGTTTTAGGGTTTTGGGTAGTGTTGTAGTGTTTGCGTAGTGTAGGGTCATGCTGGGGGTAGTGTTTTAGGGTTTAGGGTAGTGTTGTAGTGTTTGCGTAGTGTAGGGTCATGCTGGGGGTAGTGTTTTAGGGTTTAGGGTAGTGTTGTAGTGTTTGCGTAGTGTAGGGTCATGCTGGGGGTAGTGTTTTAGGGTTTAGGGTAGTGTTGTAGTGTTTGCGTAGTGTAGGGTCATGCTGGGGGTAGTGTTTTAGGGTTTAGGGTAGTGTTGCAGTGTTTGCGTAGTGTAGGGTCATGCTGGGGTGTAGTGTTTTAGGGTTTTGGGTAGTGTTGTAGTGTTTGCGTATTGTAGGGTCATTCTGGGGGTGGTGTTTTAGGGTTTAGGGTAGTGTTGTAGTGTTTGCGTAGTGTAGGGTCATGCTGGGGTGTAGTGTTTTAGGGTTTTGGGTAGTGTTGTAGTGTTTGCGTAGTGTAGGGTCATGCTGGGGGTAGTGTTTTAGGGTTTAGGGTAGTGTTGTAGTGTTTGCGTAGTGTAGGGTCATGCTGGGGGTAGTGTTTTAGGGTTTAGGGTTGTGTTGTAGTGTTTGCGTAGTGTAGGGTCATGTTTGGGGTAGTGTTTTAGGGTTTAGGGTTGTGTTGTAGTGTTTGCGTAGTGTAGGGTCATGCTGGGGGTAGTGTTTTAGGGTTTAGGGTAGTGTTGTAGTGTTTGCGTAGTGTAGGGTCATGCTGGGGTGTAGTGTTTTAGGGTTTTGGGTAGTGTTGTAGTGTTTGCGTAGTGTAGGGTCATGCTGGGGGTAGTGTTTTAGGGTTTAGGATAGTGTTGTAGTGTTTGCGTAGTGTAGGGTCATGCTGGGGGTAGTGTTTTAGGGTTTTGGGTAGTGTTGTAGTGTTTGCGTAGTGTAGGGTCATGCTGGGGTGTAGTATTTTAGGGTTTAGGGTAGTGTTGTAGTGTTTGTGTAGTGTAGGGTCATGCTGGGGGTAGTGTTTTAGGGTTTTGGGTAGTGTTGTAGTGTTTGCGTAGTGTAGGGTCATGCTGGGGTAGTGTTTTAGAGTTTTGGGTAGTGTTGTAGTGTTTGCGTACTGTAGGGTCATGCTGGGGTGTAGTGTTTTAGGGTTTTGGGTAGTGTTGTAGTGTTTGCGTAGTGTAGGGTCATGCTGGGGTGTAGTGTTTTAGGGTTTTGGGTAGTGTTGTAGTGTTGGCGTAGTGAAGGGTCATGCTGGGGGTAGTGTTTTAGGGTTTTGGGTAGTGTTGTAGTGTTTGCGTAGTGTAGGGTCATGCTGGGGGTAGTGTTTTAGGGTTTTGGGTAGTGTTGTAGTGTTTGCGTAGTGTAGGGTCATGCTGGGGGGTAGTGTTTTAGGGTTTTGGGTAGTGTTGTAGTGTTTGCGTAGTGTAGGGTCCTGCTGGGGGTAGTGTTTTAGGGTTTTGGGTAGTGTTGTAGTGTTTGCGTAGTGTAGGGTCATGCTGGGGGTAGTGTTTTAGGGTTTAGGGTAGTGTTGTAGTGTTTGCGTAGTGTAGGGTCATGCTGGGGGTAGTGTTTTAGGGTTTAGGGTAGTGTTGTAGTGTTTGCGTAGTGTAGGGTCATGCTGGGGGTAGTGTTTTAGGGTTTAGGGTAGTGTTGTAGTGTTTGCATAGTGTAGGGTCATGCTGGGGGTAGTGTTTTAGGGTTTAGGGTAGTGTTGTAGTGTTTGCGTAGTGTAGGGTCATGCTGGGGGTAGTGTTTTAGGGTTTAGGGTAGTGTTGCAGTGTTTGTGTAGTGTAGGGTCATGCTGGGGTGTAGTGTTTTAGGGTTTGGGTAGTGTTGTAGTGTTTGCGTAGTGTAGGGTCATGCTGGGGGTAGTGTTTTAGGGTTTAGGGTAGTGTTGTAGTGTTTGCGTAGTGTAGGGTCATGCTGGGGTGTAGTGTTTTAGGGTTTTGGGTAGTGTTGTAGTGTTTGCGTAGTGTAGGGTCATGCTGGGGGTAGTGTTTTAGGGTTTAGGGTAGTGTTGTAGTGTTTGCGTAGTGTAGGGTCATGCTGGGGGTAGTGTTTTAGGGTTTAGGGTTGTGTTGTAGTGTTTGCGTAGTGTAGGGTCATGCTGGGGGTAGTGTTTTAGGGTTTAGGGTTGTGTTGTAGTGTTTGTGTAGTGTAGGGTCATGCTGGGGGTAGTGTTTTAGGGTTTAGGGTAGTGTTGTAGTGTTTGCGTAGTGTAGGGTCATGCTGGGGTGTAGTGTTTTAGGGTTTTGGGTAGTGTTGTAGTGTTTGCGTAGTGTAGGGTCATGCTGGGGGTAGTGTTTTAGGGTTTAGGGTAGTGTTGTACTGTTTGTGTAGTGTAGGGTCATGCTGGGGGTAGTGTTTTAGGGTTTAGGGTAGTTTAGTTGTTTAGTGTATGCTAAAGGCATATTCGTTCTAACAGTTTTCGTTATTTTAATTTGCAGCCTAATAGTACATGCAGGATTTTTTTTGCGGACTGATGGTATGCGGGATTTCGTCATATATTCGGTAATCATACTTTCTATGGCAAAATGAACCCCCTCATTTTGTTCCTTTTTAATTTAAATGTTTTAAGAGTTACCACTTTATTCCAATCAAGATGGCTTCAGGTGTGCCATACCTTTGTAATAAGTAGGACTGTTAGCACTCTAGTTGTTCTTTAGAACACTCTGGGACATTCTGTCATTGGGCTATAGTTGGGCTACATCTGGCTGATATTTGGGCTACATTTGTTTTTTTGTCTCTGGTGGCCATCTTTGGGCTACATTGGGCTACATTGGGCTACATTGGGCTACATTTGGGCTCCAACATATATATAGCCCAAAGTAGCCCAATATATATTTTTCAAAGTTAATTTTCGTAAAAACCACTGGAGCCTATATCTTGAGACATAGCAAAGGCACATCGGGCTACCAGTCCCTACAATTTTACCAAGTTTGGTGTAAATCCATTCAGCCGTTCAGGCTAAAAGTGAGGCCAACCGCCCTATGGAAAATTGCATGGGAAAAACACGTTTTGGGACCCCCCTTTTTTCTCGGCCCCCCCTTGACGAAACCCCCCCAAATTTTTCAGGGGCTGCTCAGAAACAAAATGTTCCATTTTCCTGAAAATTTCAGCCAATTCTGTCCTCAAACGCCAAAGTTATTCGACATAGAATTTTCAAAAATCCCATAGGAAAAAAATCCTAACTATATATACCTACTGGCTATCGCCAGTAGGTAATATATATATATATATATTACCTACTGGCGATAGCCAGTAGGTATATATAGTTAGGATTTTTTCTCTATGGAACTTTTGAAAATTCTATGCCTAATAACTTTGGCGTTTGTGGACGGAATTGGCTGATATTTTCAGGAAAATGGCACATTTTGTTTCTGAGCAGCTCCCGGAAATTTGGGGGGGGTTCGTCAAGGGGGGGCCGAGAAAAAAGGGGGGTCCCAAAACGCGTTTTTCCCATGTTAATTTCCATAGGGCGGTTGGCCTCACTTTTAGCCCGAACGGCTGAATGGATTTCCACGAAACTTGGCAAAATTGTAGGGACTGTTAGCCCGATGTGCCTTTGCTAGGTCTCAATATATGTGCTTCAGTGGATTTTGAGAAATTAACGTTTAAAACAAGATATATATCTGTAACAGCGCTCCGGGCAGCGCTCCGGTTCGCGAACTTTTCGCGTATCGGAACTTTGCGAAGTGAAGCTGATTGGCTCTCCGGTGTCTGTCAACATTCTAAACAGTCCGGAGCGGCCGCCATCTTGTCTCTCGGTAGAATCGAGAGACAAGAGGAGGCCAAAACAAAGGGGGAAATAAAGGAAAGGGGGCAAGGTAGACCCCTTCTGACCCCCTAGGATTGATGAGGGGGATATTATAGAGCCACGCCGGGCCCAAAAAAAAAAAATAAAAATTCCGATTTTTTCGCCGTAGAGACGCGTCTTGGTTCGCGAACCGGGCAGCTAACCGGGTAGCTAACCGGGAAGCTAACCGGCAGTGTAACAGGAGTCTGAGGAGTAGCTGATTGGCTGTCAACATTGTAAACAGTCCGGAGCGGCCGCCATCTTGTCTCTCGGTAGGATCGAGAGACAAGAGGAGGCCAAAACATAGGGGGAAATGAAGGAAAGAGGGCAAGGTAGACCCCTTCTGACCCCCTAGGATTGATGAGGGGGATATTATAAAGCCACGCGGGGCCAAAAAAAAAAAAAAAAATCCGATTTTTTTCGCCGTAGAGACGCGTCTTGGTACGCGAACCGGGCAGCTAACCGAGCAGCTAACCGGGAAGCTAACCGGCAGTGTAACGGGAGTCTGAGGAGAAGCTGATTGGCTGTTATCATTGTAAACAGTCTGGAGCGGCCGCCATCTTGTCTCTCTGTGGGATCGAGAGACAAGAGGTGGAAAAAAAAGGTGTAAATGAATGAAAGGGGTTAGGCAGACCCCTCCTGAACCCCTAGGATTGATGAGGGGGCTATTAAAGTTCCCTGGGGGGTGAAAAAAAAAACATAAATTGCGATTTTTCGCGGTAAAGGTGCTTCCTGGTACGTTAACCGGGCAGCTAACCGGCAGCGTAACGGGAGTCCGACATATTGTGTTTTTTGAACGTTTGTGATATGTGCACGTTTGGATTTTGTCTAATTAAGGTTAAAAAAATATATATATATCTTTAAGCGTGTTCTGGCGCGCTTACGTTTTGGGTTTGGTTTGCGCTGCAGAGACGATACGTCACGGTTATGCGATGCATCATGAGGCGTCTCACGGGCTACATGATACGTCACCTAATAAAGAATATATTTTACAGCTATAGATATTAGCTTTTAAAAAACCAATGAAATTCACAGAAAAAACCATAGGTTATAGACCATATATAGTTAGGAATTTGCATTTACAAAACCTTGAAAATTCACTGAAAAAACCATAGGTTATAGACCATATATAGTTAGGGATTAGCATTTAAAAAACCTTATTTTATTTGCACAAAACCATTGAAATTCCATATATAGTTAGTTTCACTAACTATATATCGCGGACCCGCAATCCACTGCTAATGATGTCACATATTACATCATTCATGACATGGTCAGTGACATCACTGATGACATCACTGATGACATCTCAAATGACATCACTGATGACATCACTGATGACATCTTAAATGACATCACTGATGACATCACTGACATCTCATTTGACATTACTGATTACATCACTGATGATATCATTTATGTGATAATACATCTTCAGACTCTAATATAACCTTAGATACACTCAGTGTAAACAGGCACTCACAGACTGTCACACATCCATGGAGTTACTCACACACCTAGTCAGTCATGCAAAGAATCAATCACATCTCCATTTCCTCAACTATACAGTTATACACACCTTACTTATTCAAACATATACTAACACATATTTACTCTCTTATACAATCCTTGATACAAGTTCACAATGATTCATACAGCCACTCTCACATTCACTGGCTCTTATGTTCAGTTATTTATATATGTCAACACTCACATGGAGTGTGTTTTACATATGTACTTACTTTGACATGTAGCACTGAGATATCCATTCACTCACCAATATACTCATGCACACAGTCAACTGTCCATACAGCTGTTTCTACATGCACTTTTGAACCCATACACCTAGGGAATCAACTGCTCACACATCTATGCACAGAGTTATACACCTCCCAGCCACCCACACACATACTCAGTCTCCCATACAAATACTTGGGCAACCATTCAATAACCCATATAGTTACTGATATAGCTACTGATTTAAACACGCAGCAGTTTACAGAAGAACATAAATAATGATTGCCAAATTAAGACACTTTAATCACTAACCCATGCACTCAGTGAGACACATTTAATCATTCTCTCATACAGTCAGTCATGCACCTACTAAATCCTTCATCCAGACACTTATTCATCCACTCATTCTTCAATATGTAAGACATTTTAACTTTACAGAAACATACAGTCACTGGGTGTTGTCATCAGTGATGTCATCAGTGATGTCATTTGAGATGTCATCAGTGATGTCATCAGTGATGTCACTGACCATGTCATGAATGATGTAATATGTGACATCTTTAGCAGTGGATTGCGGGTCCGCGATATATAGTTAGTGAAACTAACTATATATGGAATTTCAATGGTTTTGTGCAAATAAAATAAGGTTTTTTAAATGCTAATCCCTAACTATATATGGTCTATAACCTATGGTTTTTTCAGTGAATATATATATATATATATATATATATATTACCTACTGGCGATAGCCAGTAGGTATATATAGTTAGGATTTTTTCTCTATGGAACTTTTGAAAATTCAATGTCTAATAACTTTGGTGTTTGTGGACGGAATCGGCTGAAATTTTCAGGGAAATGGCACATTTTGTTTCTGAGAAGCCCCTGAAAATTTGGGGGGGTTCCGACAAGGGGGGTCGAGAAAAAAGGGGGGTCCCAAAACGCGTTTTTCCCATTCATTTTTCCATAGGGCCTTTGGCCTCACTTTTAGCTCGAACGGCTGAATGGATTTGCACGAAACTTGGCAAAATTGTAGGGACTGTTAGCCCGATGTGCCTTTGCTGGGTCTCAATATATGTGCTCCAGTGTATTTCGAGAAATTAACGTTTAAAAAAACAGATATATCTGTGACACGTCCTGGATAGCGCTCCAGATCGCGTACTTTTCGCGTAACGGAGCTTTGCGAAGCGTAGCTGATTGGCTCTCCGGTGTCTGTCAACATTCTAAACAGTCCGGTGCGGCCGCCATCTTGTCTCTCGGTAGGATCGAGAGACAAGAGGAGGAGAAAAACGAAGGGGGAATTTAACGAAAGGGGGCAAGGTAGACTCCTCTTGACCCTCTAGGAATGATGTTGGGGTTATTAAAGGGTCCCGTGGGGCAAATAAAAAAAATTAGATTTTTCGCGGTAGAAGCGCTTCTCGGTTCGCGAAGCGGGTCGCAAACTGGTAGCGAAACGGGAATTCGCCATTTTGTGTTTCGATTTAATTAAATTACTAGATGGTGGAAAAGCAATGTGAGTATTGGGTATAAGGGGGTATGGGAGACTTATCCTGACCCCCTATGTTTTCTGAGGGTGGTTGAGGAGGCTCATATATGTTGATACTTGTCTTCCAGCGGTTGCGCGCGAGCGTTTTTGTTTTTTTTTGCCGCTTGACTTCTGTTAACGTTCGATTCGAAGGAAATTAGGAAGTGTTGATCGCCATTTTGACACTGCGAGTAAATATATTGTTAAAAATAATTGTTATAAATTAATCCGTATTGATAAACATTGTCTGCGCCATCTTGCCTTTTTTCCAATGCCACAGTTTTGTCGTGCACGGCAGCCATTTTAGATGCCTTGACCAGACCCACTCTCTGCACGCCACCGATCCACAGAAGGGCTCCCCACCCTCGCAAGCATCTCCCCCACGCACTGGTCACCCCCGCTCTCTCTCTCATGCATGGGCCATAAACTTCCCCGCATCTGCGCTGCTCTTCCCTGAGTATCACACCCTGTGCCCGCCCGACACCTCCTTTTCACCCTATTCACTACCGCACCCTCTGACACTCCTCTTCCTCTGTGTCTGATTGTCCAGGCCGGTCCCAGGCTATTACCTAGCCCTGCGGATGTAGTTTATGGCCCAACTGTAAATAATCACCCCTGTTCAAAGGAGTTACAGTAGATCAAGGTCGCCACCTCATGAGATCCGTCACACCACACGCGTTCCTACTATCTGATAACGATCCTGTATTGTGATTGGGGAGGGGATTCTCACTGTAAGGGTGTGTGGGACTGAGCCTGAAGCGGAAGATTCCAGGGATGCCTTTTTGTACATCAAAGTCTTCACAATTATGTGTCACATTAAAAATATATAGCACTCCAACAAAGTTGTAGGATTACAACACTTTAATAACTTATAAATATATACAACGCTCCAACAAAGTAAACACGTTAAAAAAACTTTTTAAACAACTATTTACATGACATTGCTTTAACCAGGATAGACAAAGAAATGACACAGTGATGTAAAAGTTTCTGAAAGAAATGCTAAGAACGTCCCATGTGAAAGTGAATTTTATCTGGCAATTTTTTTCTTTTCCTTCTCATGAAAAGAAAGTTAATGCCAGGTTCGTTACCTGCCTCATCTGCAAAAAAAAAACTCTCGAGAGGGACCGAAAAAAAATATAGCTATGGTAATCATACCATGCATTGGCACATGGAGAGGTGGCACCCTCTTAATTATTCTAAAGCATAACTTTGAGATTTGGTGGATAATCCCCGACCGGCAAAAACATCCACCAATGACTTAGCAATAAGTGAGTCAGAGGCAAGGGAAACGGTCCCAAATCTGTAAAAGAACTTTAGGCAGATGAGATTGACTTGTGTAGCATGTGGAAAATTAATTTCATGCGGAGAGAGGAGTATTACTTTAATAAATAGATCATATGAAAATCATCAATGTCCAAAACGTCCTAGAAAGTATTTTTTGTCATTTTTGAGGAAGAGAGATAACCTACAGTGGTACGGGGTCGTTTTTTTTAGTACTAGGGGGGCCAGGTGACATTCGTTTGGGGTGGCTTAGGGGCATTTAAAACAACTTCCCTGATACAGGTAGCATATAAAGTAGAGGCTAAATACCAGGATCTTTATCGATTGCTTTATGCTGTACAAAAATGAAAAACACACAACAATCCTGGACCATTCATATTTTCAATGTTTCTGCGTACTATACTTTTTAACCCTTAACTAATTGAGCTGCTTCATTTCACCTGCTTTTTTTTAATAAAAAAAAAAAAATCGGAAACAGTGGCCATTTATTCGAAACTTACCAATCTACGCGTTACAACTACGTTTGCTTTTTCAAAAACCTTTAATAAAAATGTTGGTGCCCAAATACGGGCTTACAACCCCGTGGGCCGGCCACGGAGCAGGCTGGAACTGTAAATGGGGGGGGGTATTTATTTGTGGAAAACATAACAGAGAGTCAGTGGTCGTTGATTTCATAGTAAAAAGTGCGACAAGTGCAACAAAATCATATCGATAATTCATTGTGAGCAAGTACCAAAAGTGTCGACAATTCGAACCTTCAATAATAAATACAGTAATCAATGATGCATTAGAACTTAATATCAATTCATTGTTTGAACGTGTAATCAGTACCCGTCCCATGTCAATTCATTGTTCGAACGTATAATCAATACCCATCCTGGATCAATTCATTGTCCGAACATATAATCAGTCTTATCCCATATCAATTCATGTGCTAAAAACTGCATACATATCTCATGATATCAAGGCTGAGTAATCGGGGCACAACAAGGAGTTGAGAGTTTCATTTGTACCGGCGCCATTTGGGTGAGGTCAGGAAGGTCCAAGTATAGTAAAAATGTCTCCACCAACTCGTGGTTGGACCGGGACCTCTTTCGGCAGTCCAAAAGTTTTCGTTGAAGGGTAGCAGAGGGGACTGCCAACATGAACCATCAGTCAAAGTGGGGTGGGAGGCAACAATCTCTCCTACCGGGTTATACTGGTGTCCCACCGGAACTGATCAAGTTGGTAGTCTTGCAGGATTTTGGTGATTTCAAGACTGAGGCCGGTGCCGGCATGAGCGCGCCGATGTCCCGCGGCTACGTCGTGGTTGTTCCGTGGGTGATCATGGCAGTCATTCCCCATCAGGGGTCGGGGGCCCCCGTGGCTCTTATAAAATCTTCAAAGTTGAGGAGAACGTTTCTGGATGCAGGAAACTAGAGTGCAGCGCCGCTGCATCGCAAGAGTGGAGGAACCCTTTTGTTGGGTGAGTGGAGCGTTGGGGGTGCAGCTGAGGGGCCCCCAACTGTGGGGGTGGTAGAGGCTCGTTCGCGCCGCCTCTCCCTCCCAGCGCACCCCACGCCGACACCTGGCGTTGATATCTGTGATGTCCGGACCAGGCGATAAGAGGGGGGGGTCGGAGGCAGAGGCAAGACACCCCCCCCCGTGGCCTGCAGGGCGCCGCTTCAGGCCCGAACGGGGAGCTCATATCAAGCACACGTGGGAAGCGGGTCAGCGAGCCAGCCTAGAAGAACACCCTCCGGCCTTGTTGACTGAAACTTCATGGACTCACGCCAGGAATTCAAGGCAGCGAGCACGTCGCCAAGTGTAGGAAAACCTTTACAGTATTCAGCAAACGTGCCGACACCTGGCGTAGATATTCGTGATGTCCGGACCGGGCGATAAGAGGGGGGGTCGGAGGCAGAGGCAAGACATCCCCCCCCGTGGCCTGCAAGGCGGCAGAAGAAGGGAATCAGGAGACCAGTACATTTTGGGCCATCCACCCCATGGCTGATGGGGGTTAGCCGGGCCCCGCCCTGCACGTGTCGAGGCCTCATCTTCCGGATGGGCGTAACCGTGGCCCTGTTGCACTTCGGGAGTTTCCGGAATGGGGGTAGGTATCTGCTGATTTGTATCTATTTCATGTTACCGTTAATGGGCGTGGCGGGCGGTGGGACAGACATGCTTGGAGCAGTGGTGGGGTGGCGGAGCCTAGCTACCTCGTGGCTGCCGTAACGTCAAGCTTGGCTTTTTTCACCACTTCCATGTTTCTTATTTCTAGCGAAGTGGAGTTCTGGACTAATTAAGGTCCAGAGGTGTCAGGGATAACACCCGAAGACCCCTGAGTTCTACCTGTCTCGGTGCACAAATAAAACAGAAACACGGGCTTCTCGATGGTGGCGTCAAAGACCAAAGGTTTATTACTGCAGGGATACAGAAGTCACAGAAACTACACACGGGCAGATTCTAGGAGCCTGTTCGATTTGCACTAAGTGAGTCGCTCCTTAAATACACGTTTTTTAGCTGTTGGCAACATTCTTCACATACTCGTACATTTCTTAAACTTTGTATCCTAAACAATAAATATTTGGCATCACACAGGAACAGTCAACGAATTTCTGATGTCAAACATTACGAATGAGGGGTTCCCACTGTTCAATCATAATCGCATGTCATCTTCTCATTCAAGAGCCGGACCTCCTCATCGTAAATTTCGTTACCTCCCCCTAATAAAGGCCCAGAAGGAAAGGAGCAGAGCCAGGTGTAGAAGATAGAAAAGCAGGATAAGAGATGTTTGTGGGTCGTAAATGGGCAAGGCTACCGACTTCGGCCGCCTAATCATGATCAGGCCAACGAGCACGAGAACCAGTATAGCAGGACTGATCTCAGGCAGAGGAGGCAGCTTCTGCCGAGTCATGCGGCCACAGCGTTTCTGAACTAAGGTGCACGTGTCATTAACAAGTTGAATTGCCGGCTAAAGCTTACGTGTCCTTTAGCGAAATGCATTGATAGGAGGTCACTGTTTGTTCATTGACTATGTGAGGGCAAGAATACAAGATGGATGCCGTATTCTAAAATGGATGCCATCGGTGTACCGGAAAATGTGCTCGTAACAAGAGTGCTCTTGCTCATAGCATAGCGAAAACACCAGGATGTACTTTATGGATCATTTACGGTTCACTGGTACCGAAATTATAGGTTTACGACGATGTCGAAAACACGGGTTCGAATCGTCACGGAACCTCAGAAGTCAAAAATTTATCAGTGGCCTACTGATTTTGTTCGATTTCTTTCCCTTCCTTTTCAAGTGTGTTTCATGTTAAAGTTTCTGTTTATTAGGATACAGTGATTACTTCGTATTTTACATATGTCTTCTTTATTAGGGGTACTCTCCGGTTGAGCCAGATGATGTACCTCTAATAAATGGTCCGGGTGGAACTAGTTTCTCAATCAGTGGGGAGTAGATGGGCATGACAGATTACAACGGGGGACAAAGGTCCGCATTACCCACCCTTCACTACTTGCAAAGACTAGACAGAATATTTCTATTCCACGTTATTTGTAAACAGAGAATACCTCGAAAGAACTATTCCTTGAACAATAAATGTCCAGCCAATCAATCAATCAGTGGGGAGAAAAACAGGCATGACGGATTACAACGGGGGACACAAGTCCGCATTACCTATCCTTCACTATCTGCAAAGGGAGACAGAATATTCCTGTTCTTCTCTGTTTGTAGACAGGGTCCGATTATTGCTCTTTGAGATATTCCCTGCGACAGGGAATATCTCAAAGAGCAATAATCGATAAAAAATTAGTAGGATTATAACACTTTAATAACTTATAAATATATACATCACAACAAAAACAGTAAACACCTTAAAACATTTTTTATTAAAACAGAAGCAAAAATGACAACTAACAGTAGTGATATCCTGGGCGGGTGATGGAGCTGGGATTGTTAATGGAAAAAGATCTACAGAGAAAGGTATTGGTGAATTATACTTCTCCGGAAATTTAAAACTCACAAATGTTTTATTTGTGTAATCGTTTCAGGTCAAACGGATTGTGGGACAATGTTCAGAATGGAAGAGTCACCAAAAGTTCCGCTTGACCCCGGGAGCCGGCCGTCTATGTCGGGTGCGATCTCAGGCTACACCAGGGCAACAAGACTTGGGGAGGGGGTCGGAGCCAAGCGTCTTCTCCGAGTCTGCGCCATCACACCGCCCCTCGGGGGCCTCCGTCAAGCGGTTTAGGGAGGTACCGTATCACATTGTTTTCAAATGGAGTCAGGTCCACAAACGGCCCCCACTTACTTTGAGAATAGTGAAGCTGCAGCAGGTGCAAATAAGGTTTAGACAGTGTTACAAGCGCTGCTCAGAACTCTGAACTATGGCACCCAACATCCAGGACTTATGCCATTTGTGCAAGGCAGTGACATCGAAGCAACTCAGGGACCAAAACCATGAACGAACACTCATGTATGAAAATCTTACTATTGATGCTTGACTGAGGCCAAGGAGATCAGAGTGCATGAGTCTCATGCTCGATCGATTGAGCTTGCCGGATCGGGCAACTAAAAGTATAAAATAGTTATGTAAATAGTTATTTAATAAAATTTTTTACCATGTTACTTTGCTGGTGTGTTGTATATATTTATAATATTTGCATAGGGTTTGTCGTTATTTTGGGTGGGGTGGGTGGCGGAGCTGAGCTGTCTTGCAGCCATCATCGCGTGGAGCTCAGTTCATCTCACTAGTTTTGCATTTCTCATGAGGGGTTGTTCTTAATGTTTCTATTTTAGCTAGGTCAAAAAGAGATCCCATTAGTGGCCTACTGATTTTGCTCGATTCCTTTTGTTTTTTAAAACGATTTTTCACTATCTGCAAAGACTAAACAGAGTATTGCAACTCTGTGCTTGTTTGTAAATAGAGAATGAACCAAAACGAACCAATTCTAAAACAGTAAATGCTTGGATAACAATCAATCAAATGGAGAGAGAAGCAGGCACGAGGGATTACAACGGGGGCAAAGGCCTGCGTTAACTACCCTTCACTATCTGCAAAGAGAGAGAACTGCTAAGAGAAAAGCGGGGGGGGCAGCGTTCAAAGTACATCAGCGTGCATAAACACGAAAATGTTTTTACCTATCACGTACTTGACATTTGACAGCTTTTGATATTTGCTATTAAAAAACCATTGAAATTCACTGAAAAAAACATAGGTTTTAGGCCATATATAGTTAGGGATTAGCATTTACAAAACCTTAATTTACTCGCACAAAACCATAGAAATTCGCATATATAGTTAGATGCAATAACTATATATTGCGCACCCGCAATCCACTGCTGATGATGTCACATATTACATCATTCATGACATGGTCAGTGACATCACTGATGGTATCACTGATGACATCTCAAATGACATCACTGATGATATCACTGTTGACATCTCAAATGACATCACTGATGATATCACTGATGACATCACTGATGACATCTCAAATGACATCACTGATGACATCACTGATGACAACTCAAATGACATCACTGACAACATCACTGATAACATCAATCATGTGATAATACGATCAACCTCTTCAGACTCTAATATACCTTAGATACACTCATAGTAAACAGACACTAACAGACTGTCACTCATCCATGGAGTTACTCACACACCTAGTCAGTCATGCACTGAATCAATCACACCTCCATTTCATCAACTATACAGTTACACACACCTTACTTATTCAAACATATACTAACACATATTTACTCTCTTATACAATTCCTGATACAAGTTTTCAATGATCCATTCAGCCACTCACACATTCACTGGCTCTTATACACAGTAATTTATATATGTGAACTCTCACATGTACTGTGTTTTACATATGTACTTACTTTGACATGTAGCACTGAGATATCCATTCACTCACCAATACACTCGTACACAGTCAACCTTCCATACAGCTGTTTCAACATGCAGTTTTGAACCCATAGATCTAGTGAATCAACTGTTCACACATGTATGCACAGAGTCACACACCTCCCAGCCACCCCACACACACACTCACTCTCCCATACAAATACTTAGGCAACCAATCAATAACCCATATAGTTACTCATATAGCTACTGATTAACACATGCAGCACTTCATAGAACAACAGATATAATGATGCACAAATTAATGTCATGTCATGAATGATGTAATATGTGACATCATCAGCAGTGGATTGCGGGTGCGCGATATATAGTTATTGCATCTAACTATATATGCGAATTTCTATGGTTTTGTGCGAGTAAATTAAGGTTTTGTAAATGCTAATCCCAAACTATATATGGCCTAAAACCTATGTTTTTTTCAGTGAATATATATATATATATATATGTGTGTGTGTAGTTTTCCATTTGCATATATATATATATATATATATATATATATATATATATATATATATATATATATATATATATATATATATATATATATATATATATATATATATATATATTTTTTTTTCTCCCCAATGATGCGGCACTCAGCGTTTATGGTTATAAACAACAATTCCTTTATTTCTCCAGCTCGGTCCGAGCTGGAGAAATAAAGGAATTGTTGTTTATAACCATAAACGCTGAGTGCCGCATCATTGGGGAGAAAATTGTTAAAGGGCCCTGATCCGGCCCCTTTGCAGAGCACCCACAGTTGTGCGCCCGGAGCCTTTGGATCGTCTTGGTGATATATATATATATATATATATATATATATTACCTACTGGCGATAGCCAGTAGGTATATATAGTTAGGATTTTTTTCCTATGGGATTTTTGAAAATTCTATGTCGAATAACTTTGGCTTATGAGGACAGAATTGGCTGAAATTTTCAGGAAAATGGAACATTTTGTTTCTGAGCAGCCCCTGAAAATTTGGGGGGGTTTCGTCAAGGGGGGGCCGAGAAAAAAGGGGGGTCCCAAAACGTGTTTTTCCCATGCAATTTTCCATAGGGCGGTTGGCCTCACTTTTAGCCTGAACGGCTGAATGGATTTACACCAAACTTGGCAAAATTGTAGGGACTGGTAGCCCGATGTGCCTTTGCTATGTCTCAAGATATAGGCTCCAGTGGTTTTTACGAAAATTAACTTTGAAAAATATAAATTGGGCTACATTGGGCTATATATATGTTGGAGCCCAAATGTAGCCCAATGTAGCCCAATGTAGCCCAATGTAGCCCAAAGATGGCCACCAGAGACAAAAAAAACAAATGTAGCCCAAATATCAGCCAGATGTAGCCCAACTATAGCCCAATGACAGATTGTCCCAGAGTGTTCTAAAGAACAACTAGAGTGCTAACAGTCCTACTTATTACAAAGGTATGGCACACCTGAAGCCATCTTGATTGGAATAAAGTGGTAACTCTTAAAACATTTAATTTAAAAAGGAACAAAATGAGAGGGTTCATTTTGCCATAGAAAGTATGATTAGCGAATATATGACGAAATCCCGCATACCATCAGTCCGCAAAAAAAATCCCGCATGTACTATTAGGCCGCAAATTAAAATAACGAAAACTTTTAGAACGAATATGCCTTTAGCATACACTAAACAACTAAACTACCCTAAACCCTAAAACACTACCCCCAGCATGACCCTACACTACACAAACAGTACAACACTACCCTAAACCCTAAAACACTACCCCCAGCATGACCCTACACTACACAAACACTACAACACTACCCTAAACCCTAAAACACTACCCCCAGCATGACCCTACACTACACAAACACTACAACACTACCCTAAACCCTAAAACACTACCCCCAGCATGACCCTACACTACACAAACAATACAACACTACCCTAAACCCTAAAACACTACCCCCAGCATGACCCTACACTACGCAAACACTACAACACTACCCAAAACCCTAAAACACTACACCCCAGCATGACCCTACACTACGCAAACACTACAACACTACCCTAAACCCTAAAACACTACCCCCAGCATGACCCTACACTACAACACAACCCTAAACCCTAAAACACTACCCCCAGCATGACCCTACACTACGCAAACACTACAACACAACCCTAAACCCTAAAACACTACCCCCAGCATGACCCTACACTACGCAAATACTACAACACTAACCTAAATCCTAAAACACTACCCCCAGCATGACCCTACACTACGCAAACACTACAACACTACCCAAAACCCTAAAACACTACACCCCAGCATGACCCTACACTACGCAAACACTACAACACTACCCTAAACCCTAAAACACTACCCCCAGCATGACCCTACACTACGCAAACACTACAACACTACCCAAAACCCTAAAACACTACACCCCAGCATGACCCTACACTACGCAAACACTACAACACTACCCTAAACCCTAAAACACTACCCCCAGCATGACCCTACACTACGCAAACATTACAACACTACCCTAAACCCTAAAACACTACCCCCAGCATGACCCTACACTACGCAAACACTACAACACTACCCTAAACCCTAAAACACTACCCCCAGCATGACCCTACACTACGCAAACACTACAACACTACCCTAAACCCTAAAACACTACCCCCAGCATGACCCTACACTACGCAAACACTACAACACTACCCTAAACCCTAAAACACTACCCTCAGCATGACCCTACACTACGCAAACACTACAACACTACCCAAAACCCTAAAACACTACCCCCAGCATGACCCTACACTACGCAAACACTACCCAAAACCCTAAAACACTACCCCCCAGCATGACCCTACACTACGCAAACACTACAACACTACCCAAACCCCTAAAACACTACCCCCAGCATGACCCTACACTACGCAAACACTACAACACTACCCTAAATCCTAAAACACTACCCCCAGCATGACCCTACACTACGCAAACACTACAACACTACCCAAAACCCTAAAACACTACACCCCAGCATGACCCTACACTACGCAAACACTACAACACTACCCTAAACCCTAAAACACTACCCCCAGCATGACCCTACACTACGCAAACACTACAACACTACCCAAAACCCTAAAACACTACACCCCAGCATGACCCTACACTACGCAAACACTACAACACTACCCTAAACCCTAAAACACTACCCCCAGCATGACCCTACACTACGCAAACACTACAACACTACCCTAAACCCTAAAACACTACCCCCAGCATGACCCTACACTACGCAAACACTACAACACTACCCTAAACCCTAAAACACTACCCCCAGCATGACCCTACACTACGCAAACACTACAACACTACCCTAAACCCTAAAACACTACCCTCAGCATGACCCTACACTACGCAAACACTACAACACTACCCAAAACCCTAAAACACTACCCCCAGCATGACCCTACACTACGCAAACACTACAACACTACCCAAAACCCTAAAACACTACCCCCAGCATGACCCTACACTACGCAAACACTACAACACTACCCAAAACCCTAAAACACTACCCCCAGCATGACCCTACACTACGCCAACACTACAACACTACCCAAAACCCTAAAACACTACCCCCAGCATGACCCTACACTACGCCAACACTACAACACTACCCAAAACCCTAAAACACTACACCCCAGCATGACCCTACACTACGCAAACACTACAACACTACCCAAAACCCTAAAACACTACACCCCAGCATGACCCTACACTACGCAAACACTACAACACTACCCAAAACCCTAAAACACTACCCCCAGCATGACCCTACACTACGCAAACACTACAACACTACCCAAAACCCTAAAACACTACCCCCAGCATGACCCTACACTACGCAAACACTACAACACTACCCTAAACCCTAAAATACTACACCCCAGCATGACCCTACACTACGCAAACACTACAACACTACCCTAAACCCTAAAACACTACCCCCAGCATGACCCTACACTACGCAAACACTACAACACTACCCTAAACCCTAAAACACTACCCCCAGCATGACCCTACACTACACAAACACTACAACACTACCCAAAACCCTAAAACACTACCCCCAGCATGACCCTACACTACGCAAACACTACCCAAAACCCTAAAACACTACCCCCCAGCATGACCCTACACTACGCAAACACTACAACACTACCCAAAACCCTAAAACACTACCCCCAGCATGACCCTACACTACGCAAACACTACAACACTACCCTAAATCCTAAAACACTACCCCCAGCATGACCCTACACTACGCAAACACTACAACACTACCCAAAACCCTAAAACACTACACCCCAGCATGACCCTACACTACGCAAACACTACAACACTACCCTAAACCCTAAAACACTACCCCCAGCATGACCCTACACTACGCAAACACTACAACACTACCCTAAACCCTAAAACACTACCCCCAGCATGACCCTACACTACGCAAACACTACAACACTACCCTAAACCCTAAAACACTACCCTCAGCATGACCCTACACTACGCAAACACTACAACACTACCCAAAACCCTAAAACACTACCCCCAGCATGACCCTACACTACGCAAACACTACAACACTACCCAAAACCCTAAAACACTACCCCCAGCATGACCCTACACTACGCAAACACTACAACACTACCCAAAACCCTAAAACACTACCCCCAGCATGACCCTACACTACGCCAACACTACAACCCTACCCAAAACCCTAAAACACTACCCCCAGCATGACCCTACACTACGCCAACACTACAACACTACCCAAAACCCTAAAACACTACACCCCAGCATGACCCTACACTACGCAAACACTACAACACTACCCAAAACCCTAAAACACTACCCCCAGCATGACCCTACACTACGCAAACACTACAACACTACCCAAAACCCTAAAACACTACCCCCAGCATGACCCTACACTACGCAAACACTACAACACTACCCTAAACCCTAAAACACTACACCCCAGCATGACCCTACACTACGCAAACACTACAACACTACCCAAAACCCTAAAACACTACCCCCAGCATGACAATACACTACGCAAACACTACAACACTACCCTAAACCCTAAAACACTACGCCCAGCATGACCCTACACTACGCAAACACTACAACACTACCCTAAACCCTAAAACACTAGCCCCAGCATGACCCTACACTACGCAAACACTACAACACAACCCTAAACCCTAAAACACTACCCCCAGCATGACCCTACACTACGCAAACACTACAACACTACCCTGAACCCTAAAACACTACCCCCAGCATGACCCTACACTACGCAAACACTACAACACAACCCTAAACCCTAAAACACTACCCCCAGCATGACCCTACACTAAACAACCACCACAACTCTACACTACACTAACACAACACTACACTACACAACACTACACTACACTACACAATCACTAACCCACGAAAAAATTAACACAAACCCACTTACCTCTCTCGTCATCGTGGTTTTCACAACGCAAATGCATTTACCATACATGCCTTTAAAACGTAATTCTTTGTAAAGGCATGCGCGATAAATGCACATGCGTTTTGAAAAAATGCGGGATAATGGTATGCGAGCTCAATGACCTTGCGGGATAATGGTATGCGGACTGAAAGTCTGCGGGATAAAAAATGCGGGAAAATGGCTGCAAACCATGATTAGCAGCAGACTTCCCTGGTGAGCACTAGCTTTACTACAGTGATCTAATGAGCAACTAGAGTGCTAACATTCAGAATTTATGGCAAATGTGTGACACATCTGAATGCCTTCTTGATAGAACCAAAGTAAACAAGCATTGAAAATGCAATAGATCTCGCCCTCGTTTAAGTTAAAGCCATTCTGTTTGTAATGAGGTGGCTTTTTAGCTTTGCTTTTATTAGTGTTTTTAAAACTTTCATGTAAATAACGGGCATATGTATGCATATATGTATATGTATGCATGCATTTATATTTATATAGATATGCAGATTACATATGTTTATATATGTATATTACCTACTGGCGATAGCCAGTGGGTATATATAGTTAGGATTTTTTCTCTATGGGATTTCTGAAAATTCTATGTCTAATAACTTTGGCGTTTGTGGACGAAATTGGCTGAAATTTTCAGGAAAATGGCACATTTGTTTTCTGAGAAGCCCCTAAAAATTTGGTGGGGTTTCGTCAAGGGGGGGCCGAGAACAAAGGGGGGTCCCAAAACGCGTTTTTCCCATTCATTTTTCCATAGGGCGGTTGGACTCACTTTTAGCTCGAACGGCTGAATAGATTTACATGAAACTTGGCAAAATTGTAGATATGGTTTGCCCGACGTGCCTTTGCTATGTCTCAATATATGTGCTCCAGTGGATTTTGAGAAATTAACGTTTAAAAAAATATATATATCTGTGACAGCGCTCCGGTTAGCGCCCCGGTTCGCGTACCTGACGCGTAACGGAACTTCGCGAAGCGAATCTGATTGGCTCTCCGGTGTCTGTCAACATTCTAAACAAACCGGAGCGGCCGCCATCTTGTCTCTCGGTACGATCGTGAGACAAGATGTGGTGAAAAACGAAGGGGGAAATGAAGTAAAGGGGGCAAGGTAGACCACTCCTGACCCCCTAGGATTGATGAGGGGGATATTAAAGTGCCCCGCGGGGCAAAATATTTTGCGATTTTACGCCGTAGAGGCGCGTCCCGGTACGCGAACCGGGCAGCTCACCGGGCAGCTCACCGGGCAGCTAACCGGGCAGCTAACCGGCAGCGTAGCTGTCAACATTGTAAACAGTCCGGAGCGGCCGCCATCTTGTCTCTCGGTAGGTTCGAGAGACAAGATGTGGTGAAAAAAGAAGGGGGAAATGAAGGAAAGGGGGCAAGGTAAACCCCTCCTGACCCCCTAGGATTGATGAGGGGGATATTAAAGTCCCCCGCGATTTTTCGCGGTAGAGGCGCTTCCCGGTACGCGAACCGGGCAGCTAACCGGCAGCGTAACGGGAGTCCGCCATCTTGTGTTTTTGGAGCGTCCGGTTCGCGTACCGGGTAGCGTCCCGGTAAGCGTAACAAGGGGAAAACCAAGAGAAACAGTAAAAAAAAAATTAAGGGAATAGATTTCCAGCAAACTTGGCAAAATTGTAGGGACTGTTTTGTTTGATGTGCCTTTGCAAGGCCTCAAGATATGTGCACGTGTGGATTTTGTCTAATTAAGGTTAAAAAAAATATATATATCTGTAAGCGTGCTCCGGCATGCTTACGTTACGGGTTTTGTTTGCGCTGCAGAACCGATACGTCACGGTTATGCGACGCGTCATGAGGCGTCTCACGTGGCTACGTGATACGTCACGTAATAAAGAATATATTTTACAGCTATAGATATTAGCTTTTAAAAAACCAATGAAATTCACTGAAAAAACCATAGGTTATAGACCATATATAGTTAGGAATTTGCATTTACAAAACCTTGAAAATTCAATGAAAAAACCATAGGTTAGAGACCATATATAGTTAGCTGGACATTTTATTGACATAAAACCAATGAAATTCCATATATAGTTAGTTGCACTAACTATATATCGCGCACCCGCAATCCACTGCTGATGATGTCACATATTACATCATTCATGACATGGTCAGTGACATCACTGATGACATCACTGATGACATCTCAAATGACATCACTGATGACATCACTGATGACATCTCAAATGACATCAGTGATGACATCATGACACACCAATACCAGTTACTACATACGCACCCACTGATTCCTACGTCTACACACACATTCACTCATTCACCCATACAATCACTCATACATACAGTCACTCATTATTACAACACTATCATATGCACTCATACACCTATGCGGACACTCACACACTGCCACTCATCCATGGAGTTACTCACACACCTAGTCAGTCCTGTAAAGAATCAATCACACTTCCATTTCCTCATCTATACAGTTAAACACAGAACACCATACTTCAGTGACATCACTGATGACATCACTGATGACATCTCAAATGACATCACTGATGACATCTCAAATGACATCACTGATGACATCATGACACACCAATACCAGTTACTACATACGCACTCACTGATTCCTACGTCTACACACACATTCACTCATTCACCCATACAATCACTCATACATACAGTCACTCATTATTACAACACTATCATATGCACTCATACACCTAGTCAGTCCTGTGAAGAATCAATCACACTTCGATTTCCTCATCTATACAGTTAAACACAGAACACCATACTTTTCACACATATACTAACACATACTTACTCTCTTATACAATCACTGATACAAGTACACATTTAATATGCACAGAGTCACACACCTCCCAGCCAGCCACACACACACTCAGTCTTCCATACATCCACTCATTCTTCAATATGTAAAACATATTTAAACTTTACAAAAACACACAGACACTAGATGATGTCATCAGTGATGTCATTTGAGATGTCATCAGTGATGTCATCAGTGATGTCATTTGAGATGTCATCAGTGATGTCATCAGTGATGTCACTGACCATGTCATGAATGATGTAATATGTGACATCATCAGCAGTGGATTGCGGGTGCGCGATATATAGTTAGTGCAACTAACTATATATGGAATTTCATTGGTTTTATGTCAATAAAATGTCCAGCTAACTATATATGGTCTCTAACCTATGGTTTTTTCAGTGAATTTTCAAGGTTTTGTAAATGCAAATTCCTAACTATATATGGTCTATAACCTATGGTTTTTTCAGTGAATATATATATATATATATATATATATATATATATATATATTACCTACTGGCTATCGCCAGTAGGTATATATAGTTAGGATTTTTTCCCTATGGGATTTCTGAAAATTCTATGCCTAATAACTTTGGCGTTTGTGGACGGAATCGGCTGAAATTTTCAGGAAAATGGCACATTTTGTTTCTGAGCAGCTCCTGGAAATTTGGGGGGGGTTCGTCAAGGGGGGGCTGGGAAAAAAGGGGGGTCCCAAAACGCGTTTTTAACATTGAGTTTTCCATAGGGCGGTTGGACTCACTTTTAGCCCGAACGGCTGAATGGATTTGCACGAAACTTGGCAAAATTGTAGGGACTGTTAGCCCGATGTGCCTTTGCTAGGTCTCAATATATGTGCTCCAGTAGTTTTTGAGAAATTAACGTTCAAAACAAGATATATATCTGTAACAGCGCTCCGGGCAGCGATCCGGTCCGCTTACTTTTCGCGAAACGGAACTTTGCGCGCAGAAAGCTGATTGGCTCTCCGGTGTCTGTCAACATTCTAAACAGTCCGAAGCGGCCGCCATCTTATCTCTCGGTAGGATCGAGAGAGAAGAGGTGAAAAACGAAGAGGGAATTTATTGAAAGGGTGCAAGGTATACCCCTCTTGACCCCCTAGGATTGTTGTTGGGGTTATTAAAGGGTCCCGTGGGGAAAATAAAAAAAAAATTATTTTTCACGGTAGAAGCGTTTCCCGGGCCGTGAACTGGGCCGCAAACTGGTAGCGAAACGGGAATTCGCCATTTTGTGCTTCGTTTTAATTGTTTAGAGACAAAAATTATCGCTGCACATCGGCCACAATGCATGAATATCGTTGAAAAGTCAGCGATATTCATGCATTATCCAGCAAATGCTCTTAGCCATGTTATCCACCTTCCATTGGATAACAGAAAGCTGATTGGCTCTCCGGTGTCTGTCAACATTCTAAATAGTCCGGAGCGGCCGCCATCTTATCTCTCGGTAGGATTGAGAGAGAAGAAGAGGTGAAAAACGAAGGGGGAATTTATTGAAAGGGGGCAAGGTATACCCCTCTTGACCCCCTAGGAATGTTGTTGGGGTTATTAAAGGGTCCCGTGGGGAAAATAAAAAAAAATTGATTTTTCACGGTAGAAGCGCTTCACGGGCCGCGAACTGGGCCGCAAACTGGTAGCGAAACGGGAATTCGCCATTTTGTGCTTCGTTTTAATTGTTTAGAGACAAAAATTATCGCCGCACATCGGCCACAATGCATGAATATCGCTGAAAAGTCAGCGATATTCATGCATTATCCAGCAAATGCTCTTAGCCATGTTATCCACCTTCCATTGGATAACATGGCTAAAAACCGCTCTGTGCGTGAGCTTTTTTTTTTTTTTTTTTTTGCTGCGTGACGTTTGTTAACGTTCGATTCGATGGAAATCAGGAAGTGTTGAACACCATTTTGTCACTGCGAGTAAATATTTTGTTATAAATGAATCCTTATTGATAAACATTGTCTGCGCCATCTTGCGTTTTTGTCCAATGCCACAATTTTGTCGTGCACGGCAGCCATTTTAGATGCCTTGACCAGGGCCACTCTCTGCACGCCGTCGATTCTCAGCATGGCTCCCCACCCTCGCAAGAATCTCCCCCACGCACTGGTCACCCCGCTCTAGCGAAACGGGAATTCGCCATTTTGTGCTTCGTTTTAATTGTTTAGAGACAAAAATTATCGCCGCACATCGGCCACAATGCATGAATATCGTTGAAAAGTCAGCGATATTCATGCATTATCCAGCAAATGCTCTTAGCCATGTTATCCACCTTCCATTGGATAACAGAAAGCTGATTGGCTCTCCGGTGTCTGTCAACATTCTAAATAGTCCGGAGCGGCCGCCATCTTATCTCTCGGTAGGATTGAGAGAGAAGAAGAGGTGAAAAACAAAGGGGGAATTTATTGAAAGGGGGCAAGGTATACCCCTCTTGACCCCCTAGGAATGTTGTTGGGATTATTAAAGGGTCCCGTGGGGAAAATAAAAAAAAATTGATTTTTCACGGTAGAAGCGCTTCACGGGCCGCGAACTGGGCCGCAAACTGGTAGCGAAACGGGAATTCGCCATTTTGTGCTTCGTTTTAATTGTTTAGAGACAAAAATTATCGCCGCACATCGCCCACAATGCATGAATATCGCTGAAAAGTCAGCGATATTCATGCATTATCCAGCAAATGCTCTTAGCCATGTTATCCACCTTCCATTGGATAACATGGCTAAAAACCGCTCTGTGCGTGAGCTTTTTTTTTTTTTTTTTTTTGCTGCGTGACGTTTGTTAACGTTCGATTCGATGGAAATCAGGAAGTGTTGAACACCATTTTGTCACTGCGAGTAAATATTTTGTTATAAATGAATCCTTATTGATAAACATTGTCTGCGCCATCTTGCGTTTTTGTCCAATGCCACAATTTTGTCGTGCACGGCAGCCATTTTAGATGCCTTGACCAGGGCCACTCTCTGCACGCCGTCGATTCTCAGCATGGCTCCCCACCCTCGCAAGAATCTCCCCCACGCACTGGTCACCCCGCTCTCTCTCTCATGCATGGGCCATATACTTCCCCCCATCTGCGCTGCTCTTCTCTGAGAATCACACCCTGTGCCCGCTCGACACCTCCCTTTCACCCTATTCACTACCGCACCCTCTGACACTTCTCTTCCTCTGTGTCCGATTGTCCAGGCCGGACCTAGGCTATCACCTAGCCCTGCGGATGTAGTTTATGGCTCCAGCTGTAGAGTATCCAGACATGCCAACCCTCCCGATTCAGGTGTGAGACTACTGATTTCAGTGCTAGTCTTTCGCTTCCCGATTCCTGCAAGGAAAAACCCGGGGGCATATTTCCAACAGCTAGCGGTAATTTTTGTCTCTAACTTGTTTAGAGACAATAATTATCGCCGCACTTCGGCGAATTTTATCGCACATAAACCTTGCTATTAGCAAGGTTTATCGCAAATGCGATAAAAAACGGCCGCAATGCATGAATATCGCTGAAAAGTCAGCGATATTCATGCATTAGTCAGCAAATGCTCTTAGCCATGTTATCCACTTCCCATTGAACAAGCGCATGGTCTTTTAAAGATTTGTGAAGTACTCGGGGCGGCGGTGTGTGTGTGTCCTCTTTCAGGAGCGGGCGGGGGGGCACTGGCAGCAATTTGCAGGCCAGGCAGTGTTCAACACGTGCATCACCTTTTCTCTGCCTGCTATTGCGCTCCATTCTTCGGAAAGGTAAGAAAAAGAACGTGCATTTGAGTTTGAAATGTCCGATCTTGTAGTAGTACACTTGCAAAGCCCACACATGACAATAACCCGATTCAAGGCCCCATTCTCCCGATTTTTAAAAAAAATATAGTACTCCAAGACAGTTACATTTTAAAACTTTATTAATATTTAAATATAACGAACGCAACAAAAACTGTAAATATATTTAACCATTTTTTGAAATTAACCAGAACTATAACGATAACAACAACAACAACAATAATATAACTTTTATGCCTAAATTACGCAAACATTTAGCTAATCTGCTAAAGGGGGGAGTCGCCATTTCTTTACAATAATCAATAATGAAAAATCCACATCAATAGGGTTGCCCGTTTTCTCGATGCAGCACTATAGTGCAATATACACAGCACCTGGGGTGTCAAGAGTGAACAGGTCTTTCTTTGTTCCTTAAGATGTTATCTCCGAGAATGCTGATGCATTGGTGTCTGTACACTTCTTTGTCAATTCTGTCAAGATGATAACTGCTTTATAAACAGACGATATCTTTGTTTCGTCATTAGTGTTAAGTGTGTCTGAAACTACAGTGCCCTTCTGTTTTTTTTTCTTCAGGCTCTACAGAGTTTTGTGTGTTGTTCTTTTGAGCGACAATTATTCCAGAGGTTTCAGGTTCACTTGTTTTGTTCTGCAGTGAGTTAACAGCTTTAGAGAGTTCATGTTTATTTGCTATGTCCTGCTGTTCGTGAACTGCTTCAGAGACGTCAGCCTCATTTTTTATGTTTCAGTAGATCCTGGACCTGCCCGGCCGCGCCCAAAATGGCGCCGGTGTAAATGGGACTCGTAACTGCTTGTTCTGTACTGGTTGCCCAACCTTGATATCACGAGATACATATGCAGTTTTGAAGCACATGGCGGAGGCTTGTCTGCTGTAGTGGGGCGTCCCTTTATCGTTTCAGTCGCCATTCCGCCCGCTTTTGCTACACTGTGCCTCATCCGCCATTCAGCTGTTTACCGCCCGCTCTTACGGCTACAGCGTCTCGCTCACCATGTAGTTGAGTTGTTCCCACTCTTGCGGTGCAGCGGTAGGCGGCTGCCACAGGACTCTTAAAATGGCGGCCGGCTCTTCGGATTTGGGCCTGGTCCAGTAAAATGGCCCTGGGACACCTTGGAACTCGGACGCTTGTCTGCCAGGGCTTGGGTTCCATTCTCGAAAGCGTCCCCTCAGCCTTGAAGATTGTACAAAAGTCTTGGGGGCCCTCGACTCCCGCAGGCTTCCGGTGGGGAGCGGCTGCCATGATTTCTTGCGGAATGGCCACGACGGAGCTACGAGATGGTGGTGCTCTCATGGTGACGCCAGCTTCAGTCTGAAACATCCAGAAACAAGGTGGGGCTTTCATCGTTTGGGGAAAAAAAATGTTTTAATCCAATGAAAAGTGTTATTTTTAGGTCACATGACCTAGTCTTACATAATTAGGAAAAGAAAAGTAAAATGAACCAATGAAAAGTTTTATTAACAAGTCACATGACCTGTTATGCTTACGTTACGCGCTGCGCGGCGCGCTCTGGATCGTTTCCGGGAAGCTGCGCCTTGCGCACCGGAGCACTTCCGGGTGCGCTAACGCGTCGCGTCATATGACGCATTACGCGACAATGCAGGTGCAGAATATAGTCAAAATGTCTCCACCAACCAGCGGTCGGAATTCCACCGCTTTCAGCAGTCCAAAAAGTTCGGTCAAATCTTAAGAGCGGGAGCAACTCAACTACATGGTGAGCGAGACGTTGTAGTCGCAAGAGCGAGCGGTAAACAGCTGAATGGCGGAAGAGGCACAGAGTACCAAAAGCGGGCGGAATGGCAACTAAAACGGTAAAGGGGCGCCCTACGACAGCGTGTCTTCAGGTGAAACGGATTGTGGGACAAGGTCCAGAATGAAAGATTCTTCAAAAGGGAAAAAATTCCGCCGGACCCCGGGAGCCGGCCGCCTATGCCGGGGGCGATCTCAGGCCTCACCAGGGCAACACGACTTGGGGAGGGGGCAGGAGCCAAGCGCCCCCTCTCAGTCCGCGCCATCTCACCGCCCCTCGGGGGCCTCCGTCAAGCGGTTTAGGGAGGCACCGTATCACATTGTTTTCCAATGCAGTCAGGTCCACAAATGGACCCCACTTACTTTGAATAGTGAAGCTGCAGCAGGTGCCAATAAGGTTTAAACAGTGTTACAAGACCTGCTTAGAATTCTGAAGTATGGCACTCAATAACCAAGACTTATGCCATTTATGTAAGGCAGTGACATGGAAGCAACTCAGGGACAAAAAGCATGAACGAACATTCACGTATGAAAATCTTATTTGGAGAAGGGGTAGAATCCAAACGGCCCCTGCCAGTTCGCGCCACTACACCGTATGTGGAAAATCTGAAGCCATCATTCTACAAACTCTCAACGCTTGTTATCAGTGCATGAGTTTCATGCTCGATCGATTGAGCTAGCCGGATCGGGCAATAAAAAGTATAAAATAGTTATGTAAATAGTTATTTAATAAAATGTTTTATTCTGTTTCTTTGGTGGTGTGTTGTGTATATTTATAATATTTGCATAGGGTTTGCCGTTATTTTGGGCGGTGTGGGTGGCGGAGTCGAGCTGTTTTGCAGCCCTCATGGTGTGGAGCTCAATTCATTTCACTATTTTCGTATTTCTCATGAAGGGTTATTCCTAATGTTTGTATTTTACCGAGGTTAAAAAGAGATCCAATTAGTGGCCTACTGATTTTGCTCGATTACTTTTATTTTTTTACACGATTTTTCACTATCTGCAAAGACTAAACAGAGTATTGCGACTTTGTGCTTGTTTGTAAATAGAGAATGATCCAAAGAGAACCAATTGTAAAACAGTAAATGCTTGGATAATAATCAATCAAATGGAGAGACAAGCAGGTACGACGGATTACAACAGGGGTAAAGGTCTGCGTTAACTACCGTTCACTATCTGCAAAGAGAGAGTACTACTAAGAGAAAAGAGGGGAGTGGGGAGGGGGGGCAGCGTTCAAAGCACATCAGCGTGCATAAACACGAAAACGTTTTTACCTATCACGTACTTGACATTTGACAGCTTTTGATGTTTGCTATTAAAAAACCATTGAAATTCACAGAAAAAACCATAGGTTATACTCCATATATAGTTAGGAATTTGCATTTACAAAACCTTGAAAATTCAATGAAAAAACCATTGGTTTTAGGCCATATATAGTTAGGGATTTGCATTTAGAAAACCTTATTTTACTCGCATAAAACCATTGAAATTCCATATATAGTTATAAGCGCTAACTATATATCGCGCACCCGCAATCCACTGCTGATGATGTCACATATTACATCATTCATGACATGGTTAGTGACATCACTGATGACATCACTGATGACATCTCAAATGACATCACTGATGACATCACTGATAACATCTCATTTGACATGACTGATCACATCACTGATGATATCATTCATGTGATAATACCATGAATCTCTTCAGACTCTAATATAACCTTAGATACAATCAGTGTAAACAGACAGTCACTCATCCATGGAGTTACTCACACACCTAGTCAGTTATGCCAAAAATCAATCACACCTCCATTTTCTCAACTATACAGTTATACACACCTTACTTATTCAAACATATACTAACACATATTTACTTTACTCTCTTATACAATCTCTGATACATGTTCACAATGATCCATACAGCCACTCACACATTCACTAGCTCTTATGCACAGTTATTTATAGATGTCAACTCTCACATGTACTGTGTTTTACATATGTACTTAATTTGACATGTAGCACTGAGATATCCATTCACTCACTAATACACTCATGCACAGTCAACCGCCCATACAGCTGTTTCCACATGCAGTTTTGAATCTATACATATAGTGAATCAACTACTCACACATCTATGTACAGAGTCACACACCTCCCAGCCACCCATACACACACACTCAGTTTCCCATACAAATACTTGGACAACCAATCAATAACCCATACAGTTACTCATATAGCTACTGATCAACATATGCAGCAGTTTGTAGAACAACAGATATAATGATGTACAAATTAAGACAGTTTAGTCACTAACTCATGCCCTCAGTGAGACACATTTAATCACTCACTCATACAGTCAGTCATGCACCTACTAAATCCTTCATCCAGACACTTATATATCTACTCATTCTTCAATATGTAAAACATATTTTAACTTTACAGAAACATACAGTCACTGGATGTTGTAATCAGTGATGTCATCAGTGATGTCATTTGAGATGTCATCAGTGATGTCATCAGTGATGTCACTAACCATGTCATGAATGATGTAATATGTGACATCATCAGCAGTGGATTGCGGGTGCGCGATATATAGTTAGCGCTTATAACTATATATGGAATTTCAATGGTTTTATGCGAGTAAAATAAGGTTTTCTAAATGCAAATCCCTAACTATATATGGCCTAAAACCAATGGTTTTTTCATTGAATATATATATATATATATATATATATATATATATATATATATATATATATATAAACTCCAAACTGTTGGC
>NW_028248020.1:0-21532 GCF_964263255.1 Lissotriton vulgaris
CTTCCATTGCAGGGTGGGTGTTTTTGTTGTTGTTATTAATAATCAGTCTCGGCTGGTTTAAAATCATATGCGGACCCTGTGCTCTATTGTTCGCCCCCTTTCAGAGACCATGCCTCTTCCATTGCAGGGTGGGTGTTTTTGTTGTTGTTATTAATAATCAGTCTCGGCTGGTTTAAAATCATATGCGGACCCTGTGCTCTATTGTTCGCCCCATTTCAGAGACCATGCCTCTTCCATTGTAGGGTGGGTGTTTTTGTTGTTGTTATTAATAATCAGTCTCGGCTGGTTTAAAATCATATGCGGACCCTGTGCTCTATTGTTCGCCTCTTTCAGAGACCATGCCTCTTCCATTGCAGGGTGGGTGTTTTTGTTGTTGTTATTAATAATCAGTCTCGGCTGGTTTAAAATCATATGCGGACCCTGTGCTCTATTGTTCGCCCCCTTTCAGAGACCATGCCTCTTCCATTGCAGGGTGGGTGTTTTTGTTGTTGTTATTAATAATCAGTCTCGGCTGGTTTAAAATCATATGCGGACCCTGTGCTCTATTGTTCGCCCCCTTTCAGAGACCATGCCTCTTCCATTGCAGGGTGGGTGTTTTTGTTGTTGTTATTAATAATCAGTCTCGGCTGGTTTAAAATCATATGCGGACCCTGTGCTCTATTGTTCGCCCCCTTTCAGAGACCATGCCTCTTCCATTGCAGGGTGGGTGTTTTTGTTGTTGTTATTAATAATCAGTCTCGGCTGGTTTAAAATCATATGCAGACCCTGTGCTCTATTGTTCGCCTCTTTCAGAGACCATGCCTCTTCCATTGCAGGGTGGGTGTTTTTGTTGTTGTTATTAATAATCAGTCTCGGCTGGTTTAAAATCATATGCAGACCCTGTGCTCTATTGTTCGCCTCTTTCAGAGACCATGCCTCTTCCATTGCAGGGTGGGTGTTTTTGTTGTTGTTATTAATAATCAGTCTCGGCTGGTTTAAAATCATATGCGGACCCTGTGCTCTATTGTTCGCCCCCTTTCAGAGACCATGCCTCTTCCATTGCAGGGTGGGTGTTTTTGTTGTTGTTATTAATAATCAGTCTCGGCTGGTTTAAAATCATATGCGGACCCTGTGCTCTATTGTTCGCCCCCTTTCAGAGACCATGCCTCTTCCATTGCAGGGTGGGTGTTTTTGTTGTTGTTATTAATAATCAGTCTCGGCTGGTTTAAAATCATATGCAGACCCTGTGCTCTATTGTTCGCCTCTTTCAGAGACCATGCCTCTTCCATTGCAGGGTGGGTGTTTTTGTTGTTGTTATTAATAATCAGTCTCGGCTGGTTTAAAATCATATGCGGACCCTGTGCTCTATTGTTCGCCCCCTTTCAGAGACCATGCCTCTTCCATTGCAGGGTGGGTGTTTTTGTTGTTGTTATTATTAATCAGTCTCGGCTGGTTTAAAATCATATGCGGACCCTGTGCTCTATTGTTCGCCCCCTTTCAGAGACCATGCCTCTTCCATTGCAGGGTGGGTGTTTTTGTTGTTGTTATTAATAATCAGTCTCGGCTGGTTTAAAATCATATGCAGACCCTGTGCTCTATTGTTCGCCTCTTTCAGAGACCATGCCTCTTCCATTGCAGGGTGGGTGTTTTTGTTGTTGTTATTAATAATCAGTCTCGGCTGGTTTAAAATCATGTGCGGACCCTGTGCTCTATTGTTCGCCCCCTTTCAGAGACCATGCCTCTTCCATTGCAGGGTGGGTGTTTTTGTTGTTGTTATTAATAATCAGTCTCGGCTGGTTTAAAATCATATGCAGACCCTGTGCTCTATTGTTCGCCTCTTTCAGAGACCATGCCTCTTCCATTGCAGGGTGGGTGTTTTTGTTGTTGTTATTAATAATCAGTCTCGGCTGGTTTAAAATCATATGCAGACCCTGTGCTCTATTGTTCGCCTCTTTCAGAGACCATGCCTCTTCCATTGCAGGGTGGGTGTTTTTGTTGTTGTTATTAATAATCAGTCTCGGCTGGTTTAAAATCATATGCGGACCCTGTGCTCTATTGTTCGCCCCCTTTCAAAGACCATGCCTCTTCCATTGCAGGGTGGGTGTTTTTGTTGTTGTTATTAATAATCAGTCTCGGCTGGTTTAAAATCATATGCGGACCCTGTGCTCTATTGTTCGCCCCCTTTCAGAGACCATGCCTCTTCCATTGCAGGGTGGGTGTTTTTGTTGTTGTTATTAATAATCAGTCTCGGCTGGTTTAAAATCATATGCGGACCCTGTGCTCTATTGTTCGCCCCCTTTCAGAGACCATGCCTCTTCCATTGCAGGGTGGGTGTTTTTGTTGTTGTTATTAATAATCAGTCTCGGCTGGTTTAAAATCATATGCAGAGTGTTGGACCCGGGCCCTTATGGCTGGTTCACCCCTGAACTTTTTGCTTTTGATGGCGACCTGGTGTTCGTGATTTCTGGCTTGGCGCACCTTTTCCCTGGGTCCCAGAGTGAAAGTGCGTGCGTGTAGTATGGCTGGCCTGCCCTCCCATAGGAATGCATGGGGAATGTGTGTGTCCCTAGTAGTTCCTGATACGTGGGGAGTGCAGGCTCGAGTTTGGTATGCCTAAACTCGTGAGAGTGAATGCTGCAAGATGGTGTCTGCGGCATGTATGTGTCTAGTTGGGAAGTGCTACTTCTGGACATTGAGATATGTGTGCAGTAAGGGTGCTGGAGCGTGATTGGCTGGAGCTGGCTGGCATGCCAGGCTCCAGGAAGTCTGGATGGGTCTGCCCGGTGGTGAGTGGGAGATTAGCATGAGTGATGTGTGGGAGGAGTGTACCTGTGTCCTGGATGGGCTGGGTTTTCCCCACACAATGCTGGCTCCGCCCCCCTGTGGTGTGTCTAACGACCCTAGCCTCCCCAGTGAATGAAAGGGGTGGTTGGCCCATCAAGAGTGCTCCAGAACCAGTTGCAACTGGTCTCTCCCCCACCCTGCACATTGTGACAAAGGATTTCAGTGCATAAAAATGGGGCTGTGTCCCCACTGAAGTTGTTCTCTTCTAGGATCTTGAGGGGGCTGCTGCTGCTGCTGCTGGGGCCAGGAGGAACCGCCACTTGGACTGCCTCCCTGCCTGGAGGGCCAGTGAGCTGGCCCCTGGCCCAGCCTTGCCCCCCTGCCTACCTAAGGACCTTTGCTGGGACTCTGCCCTGCTGAGGGCAGCTGGAAGCGCTGTGCTGGTGTTCCCTGCCGGGGAGCACGTTGGACTTTCCCTGAAGCGCTTTGTTGTCCTTTTGGCGCTTGAGAGCGCTTTATTGATTGTCCTAGCGCTGGTGAGCGCTTTTGGTGCACAGCCGGTGCCCACCCGGCATTGGTGCCGATTTGCCGATTTTGAGACGAGCGAGTGCCACCTCGCTTTACTTCCAATTCGAAGGCCGGTGCCACCCGGCATTGCCCCGTGGAGTTATTCATTGATTGAAGCCGGTGCCCACCCGGCATTGCCCGTGATCACCGCCGCAGCCGAGGGTGAGTGGAAGCTGTTGCCGGGCCGCCGCTCTGCCTGCAGCGACCCGGAAGTCCCGCCTCCTGACCCCCAGGGCCGCGCTGCCATTGGCGGCCCCGGCGGAAGTCAGGCGGCGTGTGGAGGAGACGAGGCCAGGCGGGAGGAGAGAGGAGCAGCCGGCTCCGTCCTCGAGGCTCCCGAGTGGAAGGGAGCCCGCCCGCGGTCTCAGCCGAGCCGCTGAAGAGCCGTCCTGCAGCCTACCGACCCGGTGAGTGCCTGAGAAGGGAGAGGGGCGTCGGGACACATTGCCGGTGTCCGCCCCTCCCCCGTAGCGCGACCTCGCGCTTGTGTAGATTGGGAGCCCCGAGGCTCCGGGGGCATTGATCGAGTCCCGAGTCCCCCCGTGAGGGACTCCAACGACCCTGAGCACAGGGTAGAAAGCCTGCGAGGCTCTGGTGGCATTTTTAGTCTTGTTGAGCCCGGAGAGGCTCTTGAACCCACAATTGTTACCGAGCCCAGCGAGGCTCATGGCCCACATCGAGAGAGAGCCCTGAGAGAGGCTCTGGGGGCATTGTCCTTGATTTAGAGCGCTGGAGCTCTAACTGCCTATTTCCTTTGGCCCCATTATTGATCCTGAGCCCCCGAGGCTCCAACGTGGTGCATCCTTGTTACCTACAACTGTCCAGCACTTAGTGGACAGTTGCTACGTTTAGGCTGGGTGTACTTTTTGGCTTATTATAGCCTGCCCCTGACTTTGGACACAGGGACTACCACAAGTTGTGGCTCATAGGAAGTTTTGCGCAATTGCTTGTGCTCGCACCGCTGAATGTGTTCCGAACCGCCATGTGTCTTTCCTTGCATACACCGCTGAATGTAGGTACTGCATCATGTGTTGTCTTGTGCTCGCACCTCTGAATGTGTTTGGATCCATCATGTGTCTTTCTTCCCTACACCGCTGAATGTTAATGCATCATGTGTAATGTGCCTATGCTATATCCCTAGATGTTAGTGATTCCTAGGTGGTTGCTTTTCTCCTAGTACAGGTGTTGCTAGTTGAGGTCTTTTGTTCCCTGCGCAATAGTTGCCTAAGGTGGTTAGGGTTGCGTAGGAGGTTCTGATGCTCTGCCAGTGATTACTGGTTGCGTGTTAATTTGTGATACACGTTTAATTTGATTCTAAAAGTATTCTATGTGCTAATTACTATTCCTAAAAAGTGATGATTCCTGACAGTGGTCCAGGTGGCCCTGTCTTGTAAATATCCCCCTTGTAAATTCTGCCCGTGCCTGTTGGCACAGTGTAACAATATGTCTGTTTTATCTAATGTGTTTTTGATATAATACAAAGGCTATTTTTGTATAACCTTGTGTGGAGTTTTCCTTTGTGGTGGGCCTTGGGTGTTGTTGCTGGGTGCGCGCGCAAACACTTAACCTACATAGCCTCCAAGTTTAGCCTTGTCTGCTCGCGCCACGTTACCTAGAGGGCGAGAGAGGGGTTATCTTGGTGTGTGACTCCCTTGCCCTGACACTTAGAAATGGCGATCCCTGACTGACCTCGACGCGAGTCTTGGCCGGCCAGGGTCCCGTTGCTAACATTGGTGGCAGGCGGTGAGGATCCGGATTTGTGTTTGCCTTGTACTGCAGTGGCAACAGGCCACACTACAAAGCTCTGCATTTTAGATAATTACATGTTGGGGATTATTGTCCTTTGAAGTTCTAGTATTTCTTTTTCCAAAGAGTGTCCAGTACATTTGTCCCCTGCCCTGCTCCCAGAGTTTGGTACCTGTGTCACGTGTGGTCAGGTTGAGAAATCAGGGGTGGTAAAAACTGCCTTACCGGTCCGAGGGGAGGGTGTGCGTGGATGAATGGTGTGTTGCCTGGACAGATTAGTGTGAGTTCTCTTTAGTAGGGAGCTTGCTGAAATACTTGGAACCGTGTGCTCTTGCTTCAGCTCTGACAGTTAAGTCCCCTGTGTTGCACGTGTCTGTGAGCATCCTGTCAAGATGGAATCTCCTTTTAACCTCTGTGGTCTGTTTAAGTACAGTATGCATGAGTTGGTGCATTTTTGTAAGGAGAGAGACATCCCAGTGAGTGAGTCAGACACCCAGTCCAAGCTTAGGGATAACATGATCCTGTGGCAGAAGAGTGACTGGGAGCGTGAGCACAGTGAGAGGGAGAGGGCCCGGACCGCACACCATGAGGGTGGTGGGTCTGAGGGGAGCCCTGAAGAGTCTGATGTGGAGAGTGAGGATGACAGTGGATGGGCGCCAGCAGAGAGCGAGTACCCCCTAGATAGGGAGTCCCTTGCTGGGTCCAGTGTCAGATGTAGCACCCCTTCCCTTTCCCTGTCCCCAGAGGAGTGGGTGGATAGGAGAGAAGAGAGGGAGCACCAGTTGGCCATGGAGAAGCTCAGGTTAGAGCATGCCAGAGAGATGGCGCAGCTGGGTGTGAATGAGCGGACTGCAGAGGCTGAGAGGGCCTTGGCCAGGGAGAAGATAGCCCTAGAGGGTAGGTTATCCCCTGACCGCAGTTATAGTTTTCTGGATTCCCCAGGGAGGGTTGGATCCAGTGGTGGCAGCAAGAGAGAGTTTGGTGCGGGAAGTGCCATGCCCCGTTTCCAAAGAGTGATACCTTGTTCCCGAGAGGACACATACATGTTGAAGTTCAGAGGCAGTAGGAGACTGCCTCACCAGGATTGGGGAGATTATGTGGATGATTGTCATGATACCCTGATTGATTGGTTAGAGGTTCATGGGGAACCTGATTTTGATGGACTACTCAACCTTGTTATCAGAGAGCAGTTGCTCAATTGTTTTGTGCCAGAGTTGCGCAAACACCTGTCAAGAGGTGACTATGTGAGTCCTTGGGACATTGCAAAGGAAGCAGACCGCTGGGAAGGTGCCAGTGGTTCTGACACGTCATGGGTGAGTGAACCCGAGAGTAGTGGGTTAGGTATCTTCCAGACCAGTGTGGTGGAAGAGGCTCAGAGTAGCCCAGCTAGGTCCCAGTGTAGCGAGAGGGGTGAAGGGGCTCACGTCTTGTCTCCGTGGAGTAAGAGTGAGTGGGGGACTGAGTGTTCCCAGGTGCCCGAAACCCAGTCTCAGAACCTGGATGGTTTCTTGAGGGAACACCAGGTTAGGGATCTAGGCTGTCCTGTTAGACCCCTTGAGGGTGATCCCCTAGTGTCTAGAGAACCTGGAGTATCTTTAAATAGTGTTCCAGTGGTTCTAGTGTCCGGCAGTGCCACTCCAGTTGGGGGGGCACGGAAGTCCGAAGTGAGGAGTGATTGGGGGAGTTCCCCAGTGGGAGAACCAGTGGGTCAGGGACTACCCAGTTGGGCGAAGTTCCCGTTTAGTGACCATGGTGACACCACTTCTGTTCTGGGGGATCTGCCCGCACTGTCAGGTGGACAGGGGTCGGGAGATCTGCGCCAGACAGACAGTCACACAGCACATGAGTCATGTGTTAGCCTCAGGGGGATGGTGAGTGAGTCCCCAGAAGTCCTGGAGTGCCAGGCAATTATCCCGCCTAGAGGTTTAGACCGAAGGTTGGGAGGCCAGGTTCAGGATCGGCCTGACCTGAAGGGTGAGACTTCTGTAACCAGAGTCCTAGCCAGTGCTTCTTCCAGGGGTACCTCTCCAGTTGGGAGGGTGCAGAACTCTGGAAGGGGGTGCAGAGGGTGGGAGAGCCCGCCTCTGACCCCGGCGCAACCTGAGGGGTTAAACCCTGGGTTGGAATGGCGTTCTAGGTGTACACCTCGCAGGAGGTGGAGGAACCCTAGAAGAAGAGGTAAGGGGAGGAGAGCCTTCCCTGAGACTCCTGGTCCACCTAAGGTTGTAGACCCTAGGCTGGAGAACCAGTGGCAGTCTAGTCCTGTCTTGCAGACAGGGGGAGTGGAGAATGGACACTATGTGCCAGGGGTTACTACCCCCCACTCGGTGAGTAGGCAGGAACCAGTGGTACCTGGGTGGCCTAGGGCCTGGTCCTGGCCGGGGACAGCTGGGGAGTACCAGTGGGGTAGCCCAGTTGTTCCAGATGGTGGTTTGAGAAGGAATCCCAGGGGTTCACAGTGGCGTGGAACAGGACGGTGTCCCGGCAGTGGCGGGCCCGTGTCCTTGTTCTTTCGCCCAAAGCAGGGAAGCCCATCACGGTGGTGATCGGTCTACCCTGCGTTTTGGCTGGAAGGGGGTTGTGTTGGACCCGGGCCCTTATGGCTGGTTCACCCCTGAACTTTTTGCTTTTGATGGCGACCTGGTGTTCGTGATTTCTGGCTTGGCGCACCTTTTCCCTGGGTCCCAGAGTGAAAGTGCGTGCGTGTAGTATGGCTGGCCTGCCCTCCCATAGGAATGCATGGGGAATGTGTGTGTCCCTAGTAGTTCCTGATACGTGGGGAGTGCAGGCTCGAGTTTGGTATGCCTAAACTCGTGAGAGTGAATGCTGCAAGATGGTGTCTGCGGCATGTATGTGTCTAGTTGGGAAGTGCTACTTCTGGACATTGAGATATGTGTGCAGTAAGGGTGCTGGAGCGTGATTGGCTGGAGCTGGCTGGCATGCCAGGCTCCAGGAAGTCTGGATGGGTCTGCCCGGTGGTGAGTGGGAGATTAGCATGAGTGATGTGTGGGAGGAGTGTACCTGTGTCCTGGATGGGCTGGGTTTTCCCCACACAATGCTGGCTCCGCCCCCCTGTGGTGTGTCTAACGACCCTAGCCTCCCCAGTGAATGAAAGGGGTGGTTGGCCCATCAAGAGTGCTCCAGAACCAGTTGCAACTGGTCTCTCCCCCACCCTGCACATTGTGACAAAGGATTTCAGTGCATAAAAATGGGGCTGTGTCCCCACTGAAGTTGTTCTCTTCTAGGATCTTGAGGGGGCTGCTGCTGCTGCTGCTGGGGCCAGGAGGAACCGCCACTTGGACTGCCTCCCTGCCTGGAGGGCCAGTGAGCTGGCCCCTGGCCCAGCCTTGCCCCCCTGCCTACCTAAGGACCTTTGCTGGGACTCTGCCCTGCTGAGGGCAGCTGGAAGCGCTGTGCTGGTGTTCCCTGCCGGGGAGCACGTTGGACTTTCCCTGAAGCGCTTTGTTGTCCTTTTGGCGCTTGAGAGCGCTTTATTGATTGTCCTAGCGCTGGTGAGCGCTTTTGGTGCACAGCCGGTGCCCACCCGGCATTGGTGCCGATTTGCCGATTTTGAGACGAGCGAGTGCCACCTCGCTTTACTTCCAATTCGAAGGCCGGTGCCACCCGGCATTGCCCCGTGGAGTTATTCATTGATTGAAGCCGGTGCCCACCCGGCATTGCCCGTGATCACCGCCGCAGCCGAGGGTGAGTGGAAGCTGTTGCCGGGCCGCCGCTCTGCCTGCAGCGACCCGGAAGTCCCGCCTCCTGACCCCCAGGGCCGCGCTGCCATTGGCGGCCCCGGCGGAAGTCAGGCGGCGTGTGGAGGAGACGAGGCCAGGCGGGAGGAGAGAGGAGCAGCCGGCTCCGTCCTCGAGGCTCCCGAGTGGAAGGGAGCCCGCCCGCGGTCTCAGCCGAGCCGCTGAAGAGCCGTCCTGCAGCCTACCGACCCGGTGAGTGCCTGAGAAGGGAGAGGGGCGTCGGGACACATTGCCGGTGTCCGCCCCTCCCCCGTAGCGCGACCTCGCGCTTGTGTAGATTGGGAGCCCCGAGGCTCCGGGGGCATTGATCGAGTCCCGAGTCCCCCCGTGAGGGACTCCAACGACCCTGAGCACAGGGTAGAAAGCCTGCGAGGCTCTGGTGGCATTTTTAGTCTTGTTGAGCCCGGAGAGGCTCTTGAACCCACAATTGTTACCGAGCCCAGCGAGGCTCATGGCCCACATCGAGAGAGAGCCCTGAGAGAGGCTCTGGGGGCATTGTCCTTGATTTAGAGCGCTGGAGCTCTAACTGCCTATTTCCTTTGGCCCCATTATTGATCCTGAGCCCCCGAGGCTCCAACGTGGTGCATCCTTGTTACCTACAACTGTCCAGCACTTAGTGGACAGTTGCTACGTTTAGGCTGGGTGTACTTTTTGGCTTATTATAGCCTGCCCCTGACTTTGGACACAGGGACTACCACAAGTTGTGGCTCATAGGAAGTTTTGCGCAATTGCTTGTGCTCGCACCGCTGAATGTGTTCCGAACCGCCATGTGTCTTTCCTTGCATACACCGCTGAATGTAGGTACTGCATCATGTGTTGTCTTGTGCTCGCACCTCTGAATGTGTTTGGATCCATCATGTGTCTTTCTTCCCTACACCGCTGAATGTTAATGCATCATGTGTAATGTGCCTATGCTATATCCCTAGATGTTAGTGATTCCTAGGTGGTTGCTTTTCTCCTAGTACAGGTGTTGCTAGTTGAGGTCTTTTGTTCCCTGCGCAATAGTTGCCTAAGGTGGTTAGGGTTGCGTAGGAGGTTCTGATGCTCTGCCAGTGATTACTGGTTGCGTGTTAATTTGTGATACACGTTTAATTTGATTCTAAAAGTATTCTATGTGCTAATTACTATTCCTAAAAAGTGATGATTCCTGACAGTGGTCCAGGTGGCCCTGTCTTGTAAATATCCCCCTTGTAAATTCTGCCCGTGCCTGTTGGCACAGTGTAACAATATGTCTGTTTTATCTAATGTGTTTTTGATATAATACAAAGGCTATTTTTGTATAACCTTGTGTGGAGTTTTCCTTTGTGGTGGGCCTTGGGTGTTGTTGCTGGGTGCGCGCGCAAACACTTAACCTACATAGCCTCCAAGTTTAGCCTTGTCTGCTCGCGCCACGTTACCTAGAGGGCGAGAGAGGGGTTATCTTGGTGTGTGACTCCCTTGCCCTGACACTTAGAAATGGCGATCCCTGACTGACCTCGACGCGAGTCTTGGCCGGCCAGGGTCCCGTTTCTAACACAGACCCTGTGCTCTATTGTTCGCCTCTTTCAGAGACCATGCCTCTTCCATTGCAGGGTGGGTGTTTTTGTTGTTGTTATTAATAATCAGTCTCGGCTGGTTTAAAATCATATGCGGACCCTGTGCTCTATTGTTCGCCCCCTTTCAGAGACCATGCCTCTTCCATTGCAGGGTGGGTGTTTTTGTTGTTGTTATTAATAATCAGTCTCGGCTGGTTTAAAATCATATGCGGACCCTGTGCTCTATTGTTCGCCCCCTTTCAGAGACCATGCCTCTTCCATTGCAGGGTGGGTGTTTTTGTTGTTGTTATTAATAATCAGTCTCGGCTGGTTTAAAATCATATGCAGACCCTGTGCTCTATTGTTCGCCTCTTTCAGAGACCATGCCTCTTCCATTGCAGGGTGGGTGTTTTTGTTGTTGTTATTAATAATCAGTCTCGGCTGGTTTAAAATCATATGCGGACCCTGTGCTCTATTGTTCGCCCCCTTTCAGAGACCATGCCTCTTCCATTGCAGGGTGGGTGTTTTTGTTGTTGTTATTAATAATCAGTCTCGGCTGGTTTAAAATCATATGCGGACCCTGTGCTCTATTGTTCGCCCCCTTTCAGAGACCATGCCTCTTCCATTGCAGGGTGGGTGTTTTTGTTGTTGTTATTATTAATCAGTCTCGGCTGGTTTAAAATCATATGCGGACCCTGTGCTCTATTGTTCGCCCCCTTTCAGAGACCATGCCTCTTCCATTGCAGGGTGGGTGTTTTTGTTGTTGTTATTAATAATCAGTCTCGGCTGGTTTAAAATCATATGCGGACCCTGTGCTCTATTGTTCGCCCCCTTTCAGAGACCATGCCTCTTCCATTGCAGGGTGGGTGTTTTTGTTGTTGTTATTATTAATCAGTCTCGGCTGGTTTAAAATCATATGCGGACCCTGTGCTCTATTGTTCGCCCCCTTTCAGAGACCATGCCTCTTCCATTGCAGGGTGGGTGTTTTTGTTGTTGTTATTAATAATCAGTCTCGGCTGGTTTAAAATCATATGCAGACCCTGTGCTCTATTGTTCGCCTCTTTCAGAGACCATGCCTCTTCCATTGCAGGGTGGGTGTTTTTGTTGTTGTTATTAATAATCAGTCTCGGCTGGTTTAAAATCATATGCAGACCCTGTGCTCTATTGTTCGCCTCTTTCAGAGACCATGCCTCTTCCATTGCAGGGTGGGTGTTTTTGTTGTTGTTATTAATAATCAGTCTCGGCTGGTTTAAAATCATATGCAGACCCTGTGCTCTATTGTTCGCCTCTTTCAGAGACCATGCCTCTTCCATTGCAGGGTGGGTGTTTTTGTTGTTGTTATTAATAATCAGTCTCGGCTGGTTTAAAATCATATGCGGACCCTGTGCTCTATTGTTCGCCCCCTTTCAGAGACCATGCCTCTTCCATTGCAGGGTGGGTGTTTTTGTTGTTGTTATTAATAATCAGTCTCGGCTGGTTTAAAATCATATGCAGACCCTGTGCTCTATTGTTCGCCTCTTTCAGAGACCATGCCTCTTCCATTGCAGGGTGGGTGTTTTTGTTGTTGTTATTATTAATCAGTCTCGGCTGGTTTAAAATCATATGCGGACCCTGTGCTCTATTGTTCGCCCCCTTTCAGAGACCATGCCTCTTCCATTGCAGGGTGGGTGTTTTTGTTGTTGTTATTAATAATCAGTCTCGGCTGGTTTAAAATCATATGCAGACCCTGTGCTCTATTGTTCGCCCTCTTTCAGAGACCATGCCTCTTCCATTGCAGGGTGGGTGTTTTTGTTGTTGTTATTAATAATCAGTCTCGGCTGGTTTAAAATCATATGCGGACCCTGTGCTCTATTGTTCGCCCCCTTTCAGAGACCATGCCTCTTCCATTGCAGGGTGGGTGTTTTTGTTGTTGTTATTAATAATCAGTCTCGGCTGGTTTAAAATCATATGCGGACCCTGTGCTCTATTGTTCGCCCCTTTCAGAGACCATGCCTCTTCCATTGCAGGGTGGGTGTTTTTGTTGTTGTTATTAATAATCAGTCTCGGCTGGTTTAAAATCATATGCGGACCCTGTGCTCTATTGTTCGCCCCCTTTCAGAGACCATGCCTCTTCCATTGCAGGGTGGGTGTTTTTGTTGTTGTTATTAATAATCAGTCTCGGCTGGTTTAAAATCATATGCGGACCCTGTGCTCTATTGTTCGCCCCCTTTCAGAGACCATGCCTCTTCCATTGCAGGGTGGGTGTTTTTGTTGTTGTTATTAATAATCAGTCTCGGCTGGTTTAAAATCATATGCGGACCCTGTGCTCTATTGTTCGCCCCCTTTCAGAGACCATGCCTCTTCCATTGCAGGGTGGGTGTTTTTGTTGTTGTTATTAATAATCAGTCTCGGCTGGTTTAAAATCATATGCGGACCCTGTGCTCTATTGTTCGCCCCCTTTCAGAGACCATGCCTCTTCCATTGCAGGGTGGGTGTTTTTGTTGTTGTTATTAATAATCAGTCTCGGCTGGTTTAAAATCATATGCAGACCCTGTGCTCTATTGTTCGCTCTCTTTCAGAGACCATGCCTCTTCCATTGCAGGGTGGGTGTTTTTGTTGTTGTTATTAATAATCAGTCTCGGCTGGTTTAAAATCATATGCGGACCCTGTGCTCTATTGTTCGCCCCCTTTCAGAGACCATGCCTCTTCCATTGCAGGGTGGGTGTTTTTGTTGTTGTTATTAATAATCAGTCTCGGCTGGTTTAAAATCATATGCGGACCCTGTGCTCTATTGTTCGCCCCCTTTCAGAGACCATGCCTCTTCCATTGCAGGGTGGGTGTTTTTGTTGTTGTTATTAATAATCAGTCTCGGCTGGTTTAAAATCATATGCAGACCCTGTGCTCTATTGTTCGCCTCTTTCAGAGACCATGCCTCTTCCATTGCAGGGTGGGTGTTTTTGTTGTTGTTATTAATAATCAGTCTCGGCTGGTTTAAAATCATATGCAGACCCTGTGCTCTATTGTTCGCCTCTTTCAGAGACCATGCCTCTTCCATTGCAGGGTGGGTGTTTTTGTTGTTGTTATTAATAATCAGTCTCGGCTGGTTTAAAATCATATGCAGACCCTGTGCTCTATTGTTCGCCCTCTTTCAGAGACCATGCCTCTTCCATTGCAGGGTGGGTGTTTTTGTTGTTGTTATTAATAATCAGTCTCGGCTGGTTTAAAATCATATGCGGACCCTGTGCTCTATTGTTCGCCCCCTTTCAGAGACCATGCCTCTTCCATTGCAGAGTGGGTGTTTTTGTTGTTGTTATTAATAATCAGTCTCGGCTGGTTTAAAATCATATGCGGACCCTGTGCTCTATTGTTCGCCCCCTTTCAGAGACCATGCCTCTTCCATTGCAGGGTGGGTGTTTTTGTTGTTGTTATTAATAATCAGTCTCGGCTGGTTTAAAATCATATGCAGACCCTGTGCTCTATTGTTCGCCTCTTTCAGAGACCATGCCTCTTCCATTGCAGGGTGGGTGTTTTTGTTGTTGTTATTAATAATCAGTCTCGGCTGGTTTAAAATCATATGCAGACCCTGTGCTCTATTGTTCGCCTCTTTCAGAGACCATGCCTCTTCCATTGCAGGGTGGGTGTTTTTGTTGTTGTTATTAATAATCAGTCTCGGCTGGTTTAAAATCATATGCGGACCCTGTGCTCTATTGTTCGCCCCCTTTCAGAGACCATGCCTCTTCCATTGCAGGGTGGGTGTTTTTGTTGTTGTTATTAATAATCAGTCTCGGCTGGTTTAAAATCATATGCGGACCCTGTGCTCTATTGTTCGCCCCCTTTCAGAGACCATGCCTCTTCCATTGCAGGGTGGGTGTTTTTGTTGTTGTTATTAATAATCAGTCTCGGCTGGTTTAAAATCATATGCAGACCCTGTGCTCTATTGTTCGCCTCTTTCAGAGACCATGCCTCTTCCATTGCAGGGTGGGTGTTTTTGTTGTTGTTATTAATAATCAGTCTCGGCTGGTTTAAAATCATATGCGGACCCTGTGCTCTATTGTTCGCCCCCTTTCAGAGACCATGCCTCTTCCATTGCAGGGTGGGTGTTTTTGTTGTTGTTATTAATAATCAGTCTCGGCTGGTTTAAAATCATATGCGGACCCTGTGCTCTATTGTTCGCCCCCTTTCAGAGACCATGCCTCCTCCATTGCAGGGTGGGTGTTTTTGTTGTTGTTATTAATAATCAGTCTCGGCTGGTTTAAAATCATATGCGGACCCTGTGCTCTATTGTTCGCCCCCTTTCAGAGACCATGCCTCTTCCATTGCAGGGTGGGTGTTTTTGTTGTTGTTATTAATAATCAGTCTCGGCTGGTTTAAAATCATATGCGGACCCTGTGCTCTATTGTTCGCCTCTTTCAGAGACCATGCCTCTTCCATTGCAGGGTGGGTGTTTTTGTTGTTGTTATTAATAATCAGTCTCGGCTGGTTTAAAATCATATGCGGACCCTGTGCTCTATTGTTCGCCCCCTTTCAGAGACCATGCCTCTTCCATTGCAGGGTGGGTGTTTTTGTTGTTGTTATTATTAATCAGTCTCGGCTGGTTTAAAATCATATGCGGACCCTGTGCTCTATTGTTCGCCCCCTTTCAGAGACCATGCCTCTTCCATTGCAGGGTGGGTGTTTTTGTTGTTGTTATTAATAATCAGTCTCGGCTGGTTTAAAATCATATGCGGACCCTGTGCTCTATTGTTCGCCTCTTTCAGAGACCATGCCTCTTCCATTGCAGGGTGGGTGTTTTTGTTGTTGTTATTAATAATCAGTCTCGGCTGGTTTAAAATCATATGCGGACCCTGTGCTCTATTGTTCGCCCCCTTTCAGAGACCATGCCTCTTCCATTGCAGGGTGGGTGTTTTTGTTGTTGTTATTAATAATCAGTCTCGGGTTTAAAATCATATGCGGACCCTGTGCTCTATTGTTCGCCCCCTTTCAGAGACCATGCCTCTTCCATTGCAGGGTGGGTGTTTTTGTTGTTGTTATTAATAATCAGTCTCGGCTGGTTTAAAATCATATGCAGACCCTGTGCTCTATTGTTCGCCTCTTTCAGAGACCATGCCTCTTCCATTGCAGGGTGGGTGTTTTTGTTGTTGTTATTAATAATCAGTCTCGGCTGGTTTAAAATCATATGCGGACCCTGTGCTCTATTGTTCGCCCCCTTTCAGAGACCATGCCTCTTCCATTGCAGGGTGGGTGTTTTTGTTGTTGTTATTAATAATCAGTCTCGGCTGGTTTAAAATCATATGCAGACCCTGTGCTCTATTGTTCGCCCTCTTTCAGAGACCATGCCTCTTCCATTGCAGGGTGGGTGTTTTTGTTGTTGTTATTAATAATCAGTCTCGGCTGGTTTAAAATCATATGCAGACCCTGTGCTCTATTGTTCGCCTCTTTCAGAGACCATGCCTCTTCCATTGCAGGGTGGGTGTTTTTGTTGTTGTTATTAATAATCAGTCTCGGCTGGTTTAAAATCATATGCAGACCCTGTGCTCTATTGTTCGCCTCTTTCAGAGACCATGCCTCTTCCATTGCAGGGTGGGTGTTTTTGTTGTTGTTATTAATAATCAGTCTCGGCTGGTTTAAAATCATATGCGGACCCTGTGCTCTATTGTTCGCCCCCTTTCAGAGACCATGCCTCTTCCATTGCAGGGTGGGTGTTTTTGTTGTTGTTATTAATAATCAGTCTCGGCTGGTTTAAAATCATATGCAGACCCTGTGCTCTATTGTTCGCCCTCTTTCAGAGACCATGCCTCTTCCATTGCAGGGTGGGTGTTTTTGTTGTTGTTATTAATAATCAGTCTCGGCTGGTTTAAAATCATATGCGGACCCTGTGCTCTATTGTTCGCCCCCTTTCAGAGACCATGCCTCTTCCATTGCAGGGTGGGTGTTTTTGTTGTTGTTATTAATAATCAGTCTCGGCTGGTTTAAAATCATATGCGGACCCTGTGCTCTATTGTTCGCCCCCTTTCAGAGACCATGCCTCTTCCATTGCAGGGTGGGTGTTTTTGTTGTTGTTATTAATAATCAGTCTCGGCTGGTTTAAAATCATATGCGGACCCTGTGCTCTATTGTTCGCCCCCTTTCAGAGACCATGCCTCTTCCATTGCAGGGTGGGTGTTTTTGTTGTTGTTATTAATAATCAGTCTCGGCTGGTTTAAAATCATATGCGGACCCTGTGCTCTATTGTTCGCCCCCTTTCAGAGACCATGCCTCTTCCATTGCAGGGTGGGTGTTTTTGTTGTTGTTATTAATAATCAGTCTCGGCTGGTTTAAAATCATATGCGGACCCTGTGCTCTATTGTTCGCCCCCTTTCAGAGACCATGCCTCTTCCATTGCAGGGTGGGTGTTTTTGTTGTTGTTATTAATAATCAGTCTCGGCTGGTTTAAAATCATATGCGGACCCTGTGCTCTATTGTTCGCCCCCTTTCAGAGACCATGCCTCTTCCATTGCAGGGTGGGTGTTTTTGTTGTTGTTATTAATAATCAGTCTCGGCTGGTTTAAAATCATATGCGGACCCTGTGCTCTATTGTTCGCCCCCTTTCAGAGACCATGCCTCTTCCATTGCAGGGTGGGTGTTTTTGTTGTTGTTATTAATAATCAGTCTCGGCTGGTTTAAAATCATATGCGGACCCTGTGCTCTATTGTTCGCCCCCTTTCAGAGACCATGCCTCTTCCATTGCAGGGTGGGTGTTTTTGTTGTTGTTATTAATAATCAGTCTCGGCTGGTTTAAAATCATATGCAGACCCTGTGCTCTATTGTTCGCCCCCTTTCAGAGACCATGCCTCTTCCATTGCAGGGTGGGTGTTTTTGTTGTTGTTATTAATAATCAGTCTCGGCTGGTTTAAAATCATATGCGGACCCTGTGCTCTATTGTTCGCCCCCTTTCAGAGACCATGCCTCTTCCATTGCAGGGTGGGTGTTTTTGTTGTTGTTATTAATAATCAGTCTCGGCTGGTTTAAAATCATATGCGGACCCTGTGCTCTATTGTTCGCCCCCTTTCAGAGACCATGCCTCTTCCATTGCAGGGTGGGTGTTTTTGTTGTTGTTATTAATAATCAGTCTCGGCTGGTTTAAAATCATATGCGGACCCTGTGCTCTATTGTTCGCCCCCTTTCAGAGACCATGCCTCTTCCATTGCAGGGTGGGTGTTTTTGTTGTTGTTATTAATAATCAGTCTCGGCTGGTTTAAAATCATATGCGGACCCTGTGCTCTATTGTTCGCCCCCTTTCAGAGACCATGCCTCTTCCATTGCAGGGTGGGTGTTTTTGTTGTTGTTATTAATAATCAGTCTCGGCTGGTTTAAAATCATATGCGGACCCTGTGCTCTATTGTTCGCCCCCTTTCAGAGACCATGCCTCTTCCATTGCAGGGTGGGTGTTTTTGTTGTTGTTATTAATAATCAGTCTCGGCTGGTTTAAAATCATATGCGGACCCTGTGCTCTATTGTTCGCCCCCTTTCAGAGACCATGCCTCTTCCATTGCAGGGTGGGTGTTTTTGTTGTTGTTATTAATAATCAGTCTCGGCTGGTTTAAAATCATATGCGGACCCTGTGCTCTATTGTTCGCCCCCTTTCAGAGACCATGCCTCTTCCATTGCAGGGTGGGTGTTTTTGTTGTTGTTATTAATAATCAGTCTCGGCTGGTTTAAAATCATATGCGGACCCTGTGCTCTATTGTTCGCCCCCTTTCAGAGACCATGCCTCTTCCATTGCAGGGTGGGTGTTTTTGTTGTTGTTATTAATAATCAGTCTCGGCTGGTTTAAAATCATATGCGGACCCTGTGCTCTATTGTTCGCCCCCTTTCAGAGACCATGCCTCTTCCATTGCAGGGTGGGTGTTTTTGTTGTTGTTATTAATAATCAGTCTCGGCTGGTTTAAAATCATATGCGGACCCTGTGCTCTATTGTTCGCCCCCTTTCAGAGACCATGCCTCTTCCATTGCAGGGTGGGTGTTTTTGTTGTTGTTATTAATAATCAGTCTCGGCTGGTTTAAAATCATATGCGGACCCTGTGCTCTATTGTTCGCCCCCTTTCAGAGACCATGCCTCTTCCATTGCAGGGTGGGTGTTTTTGTTGTTGTTATTAATAATCAGTCTCGGCTGGTTTAAAATCATATGCGGACCCTGTGCTCTATTGTTCGCCCCCTTTCAGAGACCATGCCTCTTCCATTGCAGGGTGGGTGTTTTTGTTGTTGTTATTAATAATCAGTCTCGGCTGGTTTTAAAATCATATGCGGACCCTGTGCTCTATTGTTCGCCCCCTTTCAGAGACCATGCCTCTTCCATTGCAGGGTGGGTGTTTTTGTTGTTGTTATTAATAATCAGTCTCGGCTGGTTTAAAATCATATGCGGACCCTGTGCTCTATTGTTCGCCCCCTTTCAGAGACCATGCCTCTTCCATTGCAGGGTGGGTGTTTTTGTTGTTGTTATTAATAATCAGTCTCGGCTGGTTTAAAATCATATGCGGACCCTGTGCTCTATTGTTCGCCCCCTTTCAGAGACCATGCCTCTTCCATTGCAGGGTGGGTGTTTTTGTTGTTGTTATTAATAATCAGTCTCGGCTGGTTTAAAATCATATGCGGACCCTGTGCTCTATTGTTCGCCCCCTTTCAGAGACCATGCCTCTTCCATTGCAGGGTGGGTGTTTTTGTTGTTGTTATTATTAATCAGTCTCGGCTGGTTTAAAATCATATGCGGACCCTGTGCTCTATTGTTCGCCCCCTTTCAGAGACCATGCCTCTTCCATTGCAGGGTGGGTGTTTTTGTTGTTGTTATTATTAATCAGTCTCGGCTGGTTTAAAATCATATGCGGACCCTGTGCTCTATTGTTCGCCCCCTTTCAGAGACCATGCCTCTTCCATTGCAGGGTGGGTGTTTTTGTTGTTGTTATTAATAATCAGTCTCGGCTGGTTTAAAATCATATGCGGACCCTGTGCTCTATTGTTCGCCCCCTTTCAGAGACCATGCCTCTTCCATTGCAGGGTGGGTGTTTTTGTTGTTGTTATTAATAATCAGTCTCGGCTGGTTTAAAATCATATGCGGACCCTGTGCTCTATTGTTCGCCCTCTTCAGAGACCATGCCTCTTCCATTGCAGGGTGGGTGTTTTTGTTGTTGTTATTAATAATCAGTCTCGGCTGGTTTAAAATCATATGCGGACCCTGTGCTCTATTGTTCGCCCCCTTTCAGAGACCATGCCTCTTCCATTGCAGGGTGGGTGTTTTTGTTGTTGTTATTAATAATCAGTCTCGGCTGGTTTAAAATCATATGCAGACCCTGTGCTCTATTGTTCGCCCTCTTTCAGAGACCATGCCTCTTCCATTGCAGGGTGGGTGTTTTTGTTGTTGTTATTAATAATCAGTCTCGGCTGGTTTAAAATCATATGCGGACCCTGTGCTCTATTGTTCGCCCCCTTTCAGAGACCATGCCTCTTCCATTGCAGGGTGGGTGTTTTTGTTGTTGTTATTAATAATCAGTCTCGGCTGGTTTAAAATCATATGCGGACCCTGTGCTCTATTGTTCGCCCCCTTTCAGAGACCATGCCTCTTCCATTGCAGGGTGGGTGTTTTTGTTGTTGTTATTAATAATCAGTCTCGGCTGGTTTAAAATCATATGCAGACCCTGTGCTCTATTGTTCGCCCTCTTTCAGAGACCATGCCTCTTCCATTGCAGGGTGGGTGTTTTTGTTGTTGTTATTAATAATCAGTCTCGGCTGGTTTAAAATCATATGCGGACCCTGTGCTCTATTGTTCGCCCCCTTTCAGAGACCATGCCTCTTCCATTGCAGGGTGGGTGTTTTTGTTGTTGTTATTAATAATCAGTCTCGGCTGGTTTAAAATCATATGCGGACCCTGTGCTCTATTGTTCGCCCCCTTTCAGAGACCATGCCTCTTCCATTGCAGGGTGGGTGTTTTTGTTGTTGTTATTAATAATCAGTCTCGGCTGGTTTAAAATCATATGCGGACCCTGTGCTCTATTGTTCGCCCCCTTTCAGAGACCATGCCTCTTCCATTGCAGGGTGGGTGTTTTTGTTGTTGTTATTAATAATCAGTCTCGGCTGGTTTAAAATCATATGCGGACCCTGTGCTCTATTGTTCGCCCCCTTTCAGAGACCATGCCTCTTCCATTGCAGGGTGGGTGTTTTTGTTGTTGTTATTAATAATCAGTCTCGGCTGGTTTAAAATCATATGCGGACCCTGTGCTCTATTGTTCGCCCCTTTCAGAGACCATGCCTCTTCCATTGCAGGGTGGGTGTTTTTGTTGTTGTTATTAATAATCAGTCTCGGCTGGTTTAAAATCATATGCGGACCCTGTGCTCTATTGTTCGCCCCCTTTCAGAGACCATGCCTCTTCCATTGCAGGGTGGGTGTTTTTGTTGTTGTTATTAATAATCAGTCTCGGCTGGTTTAAAATCATATGCGGACCCTGTGCTCTATTGTTCGCCCCCTTTCAGAGACCATGCCTCTTCCATTGCAGGGTGGGTGTTTTTGTTGTTGTTATTAATAATCAGTCTCGGCTGGTTTAAAATCATATGCGGACCCTGTGCTCTATTGTTCGCCCCCTTTCAGAGACCATGCCTCTTCCATTGCAGGGTGGGTGTTTTTGTTGTTGTTATTAATAATCAGTCTCGGCTGGTTTAAAATCATATGCAGACCCTGTGCTCTATTGTTCGCCCTCTTTCAGAGACCATGCCTCTTCCATTGCAGGGTGGGTGTTTTTGTTGTTGTTATTAATAATCAGTCTCGGCTGGTTTAAAATCATATGCGGACCCTGTGCTCTATTGTTCGCCCCCTTTCAGAGACCATGCCTCTTCCATTGCAGGGTGGGTGTTTTTGTTGTTGTTATTAATAATCAGTCTCGGCTGGTTTAAAATCATATGCGGACCCTGTGCTCTATTGTTCGCCCCCTTTCAGAGACCATGCCTCTTCCATTGCAGGGTGGGTGTTTTTGTTGTTGTTATTAATAATCAGTCTCGGCTGGTTTAAAATCATATGCAGAACCTGTGCTCTATTGTTCGCCCTCTTTCAGAGACCATGCCTCTTCCATTGCAGGGTGGGTGTTTTTGTTGTTGTTATTAATAATCAGTCTCGGCTGGTTTAAAATCATATGCGGACCCTGTGCTCTATTGTTCGCCCCCTTTCAGAGACCATGCCTCTTC